>NW_026060921.1:0-67000 GCF_929443795.1 Astur gentilis
ACACGTCCGTCTCCTTGTCCCACACGGAAGGTGGCAGCCCTGAAAGCTGTTGCTGGTCCTCACCGTCCCCCTGCAGCCTATTCACAGGCACAACAGCATTCACGACGCGGGCTTGCCCAGAGGAGGAACATCTCATGGCTCTCGTCCTCGGCAGAGCCTGATTCCGGAAAGGCACACGTCCGGCTACTTGTCCCACACGGAAGGTGGCAGCCCTGAAAGCTGTTGCTGGTCTTCACCGTCCCCCTGCAGGCTATTCACAGGCACAACAGGATCTGGGACCCGGGCTTGCCCCGAGGAGGAACATCTCATGGCTCTCATCCTCGGCAGAGCCTGATTCCGGAAAGGCACACGTCCGGCTCCTTGTCCCCCACGGAAGGTGGCAGGCCGGAAAGATATTGCTGGTCCTCACTGTCCCCCTGCAGCCTATTCACAGGCACAACAGGATTCATGACGCGGGCTTTCCCAGAGGAGGAAGATCTCATGAATCTCGTCCTCGTCAGAGCCTGATTCCGAAAAGGCACTCGTCCGGCTCCTTGTCCCACACGGAAGGTGGCAGCCCTGAAAGCTGTTGCTGGTCTTCACCGTTCCCCTGTAGCCTATTCACAGGTACAACAGGATCTGGGACCCGGGCTTGCCCAGAGGAGGAACATCTCATGGCTCTCGTCCTCAGCAGAGCTTGTTTCCGAAAAGGCACACGTCCGGCTCCTCGTCCCACACGGAAGGTGGCAGCCCTGAAAGCTGTTGCTGGTCTTCACCGTCCCCTTGCAGCCTATTCACAGGCACAAAAGCATTCACAATGCGGGCTTGCCCAGTGGAGGAACATCTCATGGCTCTCGTCCTCGGCAGAGCCTGATTCCGAAAAGGCACACTTCCGGCTCCTTGTCCCACACGGAAGGTGGCAGCCCTGAAAGCTGTTGCTGGTCTTCACCATCCCCCTGCAGCCAATTCACAGGCACAACAGGATTCACGACGCGGGCTTGCCCAGAGGAGGAACATCTCATGGCTCTCGTCCTTGGCAGAGCCGCTTTCCGAAAAGGCACAGGTCCGGCTCCTTGTCCCACACGGAAGGTGGCAGCCCTGAAAGCTGTTCCTGGTCTTCACCGTCCCCCTGCAGCCTATTCACAGGCACAACAGGATCTGGGACCCGGGCTTGCCGAGAGGAGGAACATCTAATGGCTCTCGTCCTCGGCAGAGCCTGATTCCGAAAAGGCACATGTCCAGCTCCTTGTCCCACACGGAAGGTGGCAGCCCTGAAAGCTGTTGCTGGTGTTCACCATCCCCCTGCAGCCTATTCACAGGCACAACAGGATTCAGGACCCGGGCATGCCAAGAGGAGGAACATCTCATGGCTCTCGTCCTCGGCAGAGCCTGATTCGGGAAAGGCACATGTCCGGCTCCTTGTCCCACACGGAAGGTGGCAGCCCTGAAAGCTCTTGCTGGTCTTCACCGTCCCCCTGCAGCCTATTCACGGCACAACAGGATTCACGACGCGGGCTTGCCCAGAGGAGGAACATCTCATGGCTCTCGTCCTCGGCAGAGCCTGATTCCGAAAAGGCACACGTCCGGCTCCTTGTCCCACACGGAAGGTGGCAGCCCTGAAAGCTGTTGCTGGTGTTCACCGTCCCACTGCAGCCTATTCACAGGCACAACAGGATCTGGGACCCGGGCTTGCCCCGAGGAGGAAGATCTCATGGCTCTCGTCCTCGGCAGTGCCTGATTCCGGAAAGGCACACGTCCGGCTCCTTGTCCCACACGGAATGTGGCAGGCCGGAAAGATGTTGCTGGTCTTCACCGTCCCCCTGCAGCCTATTCACAGGCACAACAGGATTTACCACGCGGGCTTGCCCAGAGGAGGAAGATCTCATGACTCTCGTCCTCGGCAGAGCTTGATTCCGAAAAGGCACTCGTCCGGCTCGTTGTCCCACACGGAAGGTGGCAGCCCTGAAAGCTCTTGCTGGTCTTCACCGTCCCCCTGCAGTCTATTCACAGGTACAACAGGATCTGGGACCCGGGCTTGCCCCGAGGAGGAAGATCTCATGGCTCTCGTCCTCGGCAGAGCCTGATTCCGAAAAGGCACATGTCCGGCTCCTTGTCCCACACGGAAGGTGGCAGGCCGGAAAGATTTTGCTGGTCCTCACCGTCCCCCTGCAGCCAATTCACAGGCACAACAGGATCTGGGACCCGGGCTTGCCCAGAGGAGGAACATCTCATGGCTCTCGTCCTCGGCAGAGCCTGATTCCGAAAAGGCACACGTCCGGCTCCTTGTCCCACACGGAAGGTGGCAGTCCTGAAAGCTGTTGCTGGTCTTCACCGTCCCCATGCAGCCTACTCACAGGCACAACAGGATCTGCGACCCGGGCTTGCCCCGAGGAGGAAGATCTCATGGCTCTCGTCCTCGGCAGGGCCTGTTTCTGAAAAGGCACATGTCCGGCTCCTTGTCCCACAGGGAAGGTGGCAGCCCTGAAAGCTGTTGCTGGTCTTCACCGTCCCCCTGCAGCCTATTCACACGTACAACAAGATATGGGACCCGGGCTTGCCCCAAGGAGGAAGATCTCATGGCTCTCCTCCTCGGCAGAGCCTGATTCCGGAAAGGCACACGTCCGGCTCATGTCCCACACGGAAGGTGGCAGGCCGGAAAGATGTTTGTGGTCTTCACCGTCCCCCTGCGGCCTATTCACAGGCAGAACAGGATTCAGGACCCGGGCTTGCCCAGAGCAGGAACATCTCATGGCTCTCGTCCTCAGCAGAGCCTGTTTCCGAAAAGGCACACGTCCGGCTCATGTCCCACACGGAACGTGGCAGCCCTGAAAGCTGTTGCTGGTCTTCACCGTCCCCATGCAGCCTATTCACAGGCACAACAGGATCTGGGACCCGGGCTTGCCCAGAGGAGGAACATCTCATGGCTCTCGTCCTCGGCAGAGCCTGATTCGGGAAAGGCACACGTCCGGCTCCTTGTCCCACACGGAAGGTGGCAGCCCTGAAAGCTGTTGCTGGTCTTCACCGTCCCCCTGCAGCCAATTCACAGGCACAACAGGATTCACGACACGGGCTTGCCCAGTGGAGGAACATCTCATGGCTCTCCTCCTCGGCAGAGCCTGATTCCGGAAAGGCACACATCCGGCTCCTTGTCCCACACGGAAGGTGGCAGCCCTGAAAGCTATTGCTGGACTTCACCGTCCCCCTGCAGCCAATTCACAGGCACAACAGGATTCACGACACGGGCTTGCCCAGTAGAGGAACATCTCATGGCTCTCCTCCTCGGCAGAGCCTGATTCCGGAAAGGCACACGTCCGGCTCTTTGTCCCACACGGAAGGTGGCAGGCCGGAAAGCTGTTGCTGGTCTTCACCGTCCCCCTGCAGCCTATTCACAGGTACAACAGGATCTGGGACCCGGGCTTGCCCCGAGGAGGAACATCTCATGGCTCTCCTCCTCGGCAGAGTCTGATTCAGAAAAGGCACACGTCCGGCTCCTTGTCCCACACGGAAGGTGGCAGCCCTGAAAGCTGTTGCTGGTCTTCACCGTCCCCCTGCAGCCAATTCACAGGCACTACAGTATTCAGGACACGGGCTTGCCCAGTGGAGGAACATCTCATGGCTCTCGTCCTCGGCAGAGCCTGATTCCGGAAAGGCACACGTCCGGCTCCTTGTCCCACACGGAAGGTGGCAGCCCTGAAAGCTGTTGCTGGTCTTCACCGTCCCCATGCAGCCTATTCACAGGCACAACAGGATCTGGGACCCGGGCTTGCCCAGAGGAGGAACATCTCATGGCTCTCGTCCTCGGCAGAGCCTGATTCGGGAAAGGCACACGTCCGGCTCCTTGTCCCACACGGAAGGTGGTAGCCCTGAAAGCTGTTGCTGGTCTTCACCGTCCCCCTGCAGCCAATTCACAGGCACAACAGGATTCACGACACGGGCTTGCCCAGTGGAGGAACATCTCATGGCTCTCCTCCTCGGCAGAGCCTGATTCCGGAAAGGCACACATCCGGCTCCTTGTCCCACACGGAAGGTGGCAGCCCTGAAAGCTATTGCTGGACTTCACCGTCCCCCTGCAGCCAATTCACAGGCACAACAGGATTCACGACACGGGCTTGCCCAGTAGAGGAACATCTCATGGCTCTCATCCTCGGCAGAGCCTGATTCCGGAAAGGCACACGTCCGGCTCTTTGTCCCACACGGAAGGTGGCAGCCCTGAAAGCTGTTGCTGGTCTTCACCGTCCCCCTGCAGCCTATTCACAGGCACAACAGGATTCAGGACCCGGGCATGCCCAGAGGAGGAACATCTCATGGCTCTCCTCCTCGGCAGAGTCTGATTCAGAAAAGGCACACGTCCGGCTCCTTGTCCCACACGGAAGGTGGCAGCCCTGAAAGCTGTTGCTGGTCTTCACCGTCCCCCTGCAGCCAATTCACAGGCACTACAGTATTCAGGACACGGGCTTGCCCAGTGGAGGAACATCTCATGGCTCTCGTCCTCGGCAGAGCCTGATTCGGGAAAGGCACACGTCCGGCTCCTTGTCCCACACGGAAGGTGGCAGCCCTGAAAGCTGTTGCTGGTCTTCACCGTCCCCCTGCAGCCTATTCACAGGCACAACAGGATCTGCGACCCGGGCTTGCCCCGAGGAGGAAGATCTCATGGCTCTCCTCCTCAGCAGAGCCTGATTCGGGAAAGGCACACGTCCGGCTCCTTGTCCCACACAGAAGGTGGCAGGCCGGAAAGATGTTTCTGGTCTTCACCGTCCCCCTGCGGCCTATTAACAGGCAGAACAGGATTCAGGACCAGGGCTTGCCCAGAGCAGGAACATCTCATGGCTCTCGTCCTCAGCAGAGCCTGTTTCCGAAAAGGCACACGTCCGGCTCCTCGTCCCACACGGAAGGTGGCAGCCCTGAAAGCTGTTGCTGGTCTTCACCGTCCCCATGCAGCCTATTCACAGGCACAACAGGATCTGGGACCCGGGCTTGCCCAGAGGAGGAACATCTCATGGCTCTCGTCCTCGGCAGAGCCTGATTCCGGAAAGGCACACGTCTGGCTCCTTGTCCCACACGGAAGGTGGCAGCCCTGAAAGCTGTTGCTGGTCTTCACCGTCCCCCTGCAGCCAATTCACAGGCACAACAGGATTCACGACACGGGCTTGCCCAGTGGAGGAACATCTCATGGCTCTCGTCCTCGGCAGAGCCTGATTCCGGAAAGGCACACGTCCGGCTCCTTGTCCCACACGGAAGGTGGCAGCCCTGAAAGCTGTTGCTGGACTTCACCGTCCCCCTGCAGCCAATTCACAGGCACAACAGGATTCACGACACGGGCTTGCCCAGTAGAGGAACATCTCATGGCTCTCATCCTCAGCAGAGCCTGATTCCGGAAAGGCACACGTCCGGCTCTTTGTCCCACACGGAAGGTGGCAGCCCTGAAAGCTGTTGCTGGTCTTCACCGTCCCCCTGCAGCCTATTCACAGGTACAACAGGATCTGGGACCCGGGCTTGCCCCGAGGAGGAACATCTCATTGCTCTCGTCCTCGGCAGAGCCTGATTCCGGAAAGGCACACGTCCGGCTCCTTGTCCCACACGGAAGGTGGCAGCCCTGAAAGCTGTTGCTGGTCTTCACCGTCCCCCTGCAGCCTATTCACAGGCACAACAGGATTCAGGACCCGGGCATGCCCAGAGGAGGAACATCTCATGGCTCTCGTCCTCGGCAGACCCTGATTCCGGAAAGGCACACGTCTGGCTCCTTGTCCCAAACGGAAGGTGGCAGGCCGGAAAGCTGTTGCTGGTCTTCACCGTCCCCCTGCAGCCTATTCACAGGTACAACAGGATCTGGGACCCGGGCTTGCCCAGAGGAGGAAGATCTCATGGCTCTACTCCTCGGCAGAGCCTGATTCCGGAAAGGCACACGTCCGGCTCCTTGTCCCACACGGAAGGTGGCATGCCGGAAAGATGTTTCTGGTCTTCACCGTCCCCCTGCAGCCTATTCACAGGCAGAACAGGATTCAGGACCCGGGCTTGCCCAGAGCAGGAACATCTCATGGCTCTCGTCCTCAGCAGAGCCTGTTTCCGAAAAGGCACACGTCCGGCTCCTCGTCCCACACGGAACGTGGCAGCCCTGAAAGCTGTTGCTGGTCTTCACCGTCCCCATGCAGCCTATTCACAGGCACAACAGGATCTGGGACCCGGGCTTGCCCAGAGGAGGAACATCTCATGGCTCTCGTCCTCAGCAGAGCCTGTTTCCGAAAAGGCACACGTCCGGCTCCTCGTCCCACACGGAACGTGGCAGCCCTGAAAACTGTTGCTGGTCTTCACCGTCCCCCTGCAGCCTATTCACAGGCACAACAGCATTCACGATGCGGGCTTCCCAGGAGGAGGAAAATCTCATGGCTCTCGTCCTCGGAAGAGTCTGATTCCGAAAAGGCACACTTCCGGCTCCTTGTCCCACACGGAAGGTGGCAGCCCTGAAAGCTGTTGCTGGTCTTCACCATCCCCCTGCAGCCAATTCACAGGCACAACTGGATTCACGACGCGGGCTTGCCCAGAGGAGGAACATCTCATGGCTCTCGTCCTCGGCAGAGCCTGATTCCGGAAAGGCACACGTCCGGCTCCTTGTCCCACACGGAAGGTGGCAGCCCTGAAAGCTGTTGCTGGTCTTCACCGTCCCCCTGCAGCCAATTAACAGGCACAACAGGATTCATGACGCGGGCTTGCCCAGAGGAGGAACATCTTATGGCTCTCTTCCTCGGCATAGCCTGATTCCGAAAAGGCACACGTCCGGCTCCTTGTCCCACACGGAAGGTGGCAGTCCTGAAAGCTGTTGCTGGTCTTCACCGTCCCCCTGCAGCCTATTCACAGGCACAACAGGATCTGCGACCCGGGCTTGCCCCGAGGAGGAAGATCTCATGGCTCTCCTCCTCGGCAGAGTCTGATTCCGAAAAGGCACACGTCCGGCTCCTTGTCCCACACGGAAGGTGGCAGCCCTGAAAGCTGTTGCTGGTCTTCTCCGTCCCCCTGCAGCCAATTCACAGGCACTACAGGATTCAGGACACGGGCTTGCCCAGTGGAGGAACATCTCATGGCTCTCGTCCTGGGCAGAGCCTGATTCCGAAAAGGCACACGTCCGGCTCCTTGTCCCACATGGAAGGTGGCAGGCTGGAAAGATGTTGCTGGTCCTCACCGTCCCCCTGCAGCCTATTCACAGGCACAACAGGATCTGGGACCCGGGCTTGCCCAGAGGAGGAACATCTTATGGCTCTCCTCCTCGGCAGAGCCTGATTCCGGAAAGGCACACGTCCGGCTCCTCGTCCCACACGGAAGGTGGCAGCCCTGAAAGCTGTTGCTGGTCTTCACCGTCCCCCTGCAGCCTATTCACAGGCACAACAGGTTTCATGACGCGGGCTTTCCGATAGGAGGAACATCTCATGGCTCTCGTCCTCGGCAGAGCCTGATTCCGGAAAGGCACACGTCCGGCTCCTTGTCCCACACGGAAGGTGGCAGCCCTGAAAGCTGTTGCTGGTCTTCACCGTCCCCCTGCAGCCTATTCACAGGTACAACAGGATCTGGGACCCGGGCTTGCCCCGAGGAGGAAGATCTCATGGCTCTCGTCCTCGGCAGAGCCTGATTCCGGAAAGGCACATGTCCGGCTCCTCGTCCGACACGGAAGGTGGCAGCCCTGAAAGCTGTTGCTGGTCTTCACCGTCCCCCTGCAGCCTATTCACAGGCACAACAGGATTCACGACGCGGGCTTACCCAGAGGAGGAAAAGCTCATGGCTCTCGTCCTCGGCAGAGTCTGATTCCGAAAAGGCACTCGTCCGGCTCCTTGTCCCACACGGAAGGTGGCAGCCCTGAAAGCTGTTGCTGGTCTTCACCATCCCCCTGCAGCCTATTCACAGGCACAAAAGGATCTGGGACCCGGGCTTGCCCAGAGGAGGAACATCTTATGGCTCTCGTCCTCGGCAGAGCCTGATTCCGAAAAGGCACTCGTCCGGCTCCTCGTCCCACACGGAAGGTGGCAGCCCTGAAGGCTGTTGCTGGTCTTCACCGTCCCCCTGCAGCCTATTCACAGGTACAACAGGATCTGGGACCCGGGCTTGCCCCGAGGAGGAAGATCTCATGGCTCTCCTCCTCAGCAGAGCCTGATTCGGGAAAGGCACACGTCCGGCTCCTTGTCCCACACAGAAGGTGGCAGGCCGGAAAGATGTTTCTGGTCTTCACCGTCCCCCTGCGGCCTATTAACAGGCAGAACAGGATTCAGGACCAGGGCTTGCCCAGAGCAGGAACATCTCATGGCTCTCGTCCTCAGCAGAGCCTGTTTCCGAAAAGGCACACGTCCGGCTCCTCGTCCCACACGGAAGGTGGCAGCCCTGAAAGCTGTTGCTGGTCTTCACCGTCCCCATGCAGCCTATTCACAGGCACAACAGGATCTGGGACCCGGGCTTGCCCAGAGGAGGAACATCTCATGGCTCTCGTCCTCGGCAGAGCCTGATTCCGGAAAGGCACACGTCTGGCTCCTTGTCCCACACGGAAGGTGGCAGCCCTGAAAGCTGTTGCTGGTCTTCACCGTCCCCCTGCAGCCAATTCACAGGAACAACAGGATTCACGACACGGGCTTGCCCAGTGGAGGAACATCTCATGGCTCTCGTCCTCGGCAGAGCCTGATTCCGGAAAGGCACACGTCCGGCTCCTTGTCCCACACGGAAGGTGGCAGCCCTGAAAGCTGTTGCTGGACTTCACCGTCCCCCTGCAGCCAATTCACAGGCACAACAGGATTCACGACACGGGCTTGCCCCGTAGAGGAACATCTCATGGCTCTCATCCTCGGCAGAGCCTGATTCCGGAAAGGCACACGTCCGGCTCTTTGTCCCACACGGAAGGTGGCAGCCCTGAAAGCTGTTGCTGGTCTTCACCGTCCCCCTGCAGCCTATTCACAGGTACAACAGGATCTGGGACCCGGGCTTGCCCCGAGGAGGAACATCTCATGGCTCTCGTCCTCGGCAGAGCCTGATTCCGGAAAGGCACACGTCCGGATCCTTGTCCCACACGGAAGGTGGCAGCCCTGAAAGCTGTTGCTGGTCTTCACCGTCCCCCTGCAGCCTATTCACAGGCACAACAGGATTCAGGACCCGGGCATGCCCAGAGGAGGAACATCTCATGGCTCTCGTCCTCGGCAGACCCTGATTCCGGAAAGGCACACGTCTGGCTCCTTGTCCCAAACGGAAGGTGGCAGGCCGGAAAGCTGTTGCTGGTCTTCACCGTCCCCCTGCAGCCTATTCACAGGTACAACAGGATCTGGGACCCGGGCTTGCCCAGAGGAGGAAGATCTCATGGCTCTCCTCCTCGGCAGAGCCTGATTCCGGAAAGGCACACGTCCGGCTCCTTGTCCCACACGGAAGGTGGCATGCCGGAAAGATGTTTCTGGTCTTCACCGTCCCCCTGCAGCCTATTCACAGGCAGAACAGGATTCAGGACCCGGGCTTGCCCAGAGCAGGAACATCTCATGGCTCTCGTCCTCAGCAGAGCCTGTTTCCGAAAAGGCACACGTCCGGCTCCTCGTCCCACACGGAACGTGGCAGCCCTGAAAGCTGTTGCTGGTCTTCACCGTCCCCATGCAGCCTATTCACAGGCACAACAGGATCTGGGACCCGGGCTTGCCCAGAGGAGGAACATCTCATGGCTCTCGTCCTCAGCAGAGCCTGTTTCCGAAAAGGCACACGTCCGGCTCCTCGTCCCACACGGAACGTGGCAGCCCTGAAAACTGTTGCTGGTCTTCACCGTCCCCCTGCAGCCTATTCACAGGCACAACAGCATTCACGATGCGGGCTTCCTAGGAGGAGGAAAATCTCATGGCTCTCGTCCTCGGAAGAGTCTGATTCCGAAAAGGCACACTTCCGGCTCCTTGTCCCACACGGAAGGTGGCAGCCCTGAAAGATGTTGCTGGTCCTCACCGTCCCCCTGCAGCCTATTCACAGGTACAACAGGATCTGGGACCCGGGCTTGCCCAGAGGAGGAACATCTCATGTCTCTCCTCCTCGGCAGAGACTGATTCCGAAAAGGCACACGTCTGGCTCCTTGTCCCACACGGAAGGTGGCAGCCCTGAAAGCTGTTGCTGGTCTTCACCGTCCCCCTGCAGCCTATTCACAAGCACAACAGGATCTGGGGCCCGGGCCTGCCCAGAGGAGGAACATCTCATGGCTCTCGTCCTCGGAAGAGCCTGTTTCCGAAAAGGCACACGTCCGGCACCTTGTCCCACACGGAAGGAGGCAGCCCTGAAAGCTGTTGCTGGTCTTCACCATCCCCCTGCAGCCTATTCACAGGTACAACAGGATCTGGGACCCGGGCTTGCCCAGAGGAGGAACATCTCATGGCTCTCGTCCTCGGCAGAGCCTGATTCCGAAAAGGCACATGTCCGGCTCCTTGTCGCACACGGAAGGAGGCAGCCCTGAAAGCTGTTGCTGGTCTTCACCATCCCCCTGCAGCCTATTCACAGGTACAACAGGATCTGGGACCCGGGCTTGCCCAGAGGAGGAACATCTCATGGCTCTCGTCCTCGGCAGAGCCTGATTCCGAAAAGGCACACGTCCGGCTCCTTGTCCCACACGGAAGGTGGCAGCCCTGAAAGCTGTTGCTGGTCTTCACCGTCCCCCTGCAGCCTATTCACAGGTACAACAGGATCTGGGACCCGGGCTTGCCCAGTGGAGGAATATCTCATGGCTCTCGTCCTCAGCAGAGCCTGTTTCCGAAAAGGCACACGTCCGGCTCCTTGTCCCACACGGAAGGTGGCAGCCCTGAAAGCTGTTGCTGGTCTTCACCGTCCCCCTGCAGCCTATTCACAGGCACAACAGGATCTGGGATCCGGGCTTGCCCAGAGGAGGAACATCTCATGGCTCTCGTCCTCAGCAGAGCCTGTTTCCAGAAAGGCACACGTCCGGCTCCTCGTCCCACACGGAAGGTGGCAGCCCTGAAAGCTGTTGCTGGTCTTCACCGTCCCCCTGCAGCCTATTCACAGGCACAACAGCATTCACGATGCGGGCTTGCCCAGAGGAGGAACATCTCATGGCTCTCGTCCTCGGCAGAGTCTGATTCCGAAAAGGCACACGTCTGGCTCCTTGTCCCACACGGAAGGTGGCAGCCCTGAAAGCTGTTGCTGGTCTTCACCGTCCCCCTGCAGCCTATTCACAGGCACAACAGGATCTGGGTCCCAGATTTGCCGGGACGAGGAACATCTCATGGCTCTCGTCCTCGGCAGAGCCTGATTCCGGAAAGGCACACGTCCGTCTCCTTGTCCCACACGGAAGGTGGCAGCCCTGAAAGCTGTTGCTGGTCCTCACCGTCCCCCTGCAGCCTATTCACAGGCACAACAGCATTCACGACGCGGGCTTGCCCAGAGGAGGAACATCTCATGGCTCTCGTCCTCGGCAGAGCCTGATTCCGGAAAGGCACACGTCCGGCTACTTGTCCCACACGGAAGGTGGCAGCCCTGAAAGCTGTTGCTGGTCTTCACCGTCCCCCTGCAGGCTATTCACAGGCACAACAGGATCTGGGACCCGGGCTTGCCCCGAGGAGGAACATCTCATGGCTCTCATCCTCGGCAGAGCCTGATTCCGGAAAGGCACACGTCCGGCTCCTTGTCCCCCACGGAAGGTGGCAGGCCGGAAAGATATTGCTGGTCCTCACTGTCCCCCTGCAGCCTATTCACAGGCACAACAGGATTCATGACGCGGGCTTTCCCAGAGGAGGAAGATCTCATGAATCTCGTCCTCGTCAGAGCCTGATTCCGAAAAGGCACTCGTCCGGCTCCTTGTCCCACACGGAAGGTGGCAGCCCTGAAAGCTGTTGCTGGTCTTCACCGTTCCCCTGTAGCCTATTCACAGGTACAACAGGATCTGGGACCCGGGCTTGCCCAGAGGAGGAACATCTCATGGCTCTCGTCCTCAGCAGAGCTTGTTTCCGAAAAGGCACACGTCCGGCTCCTCGTCCCACACGGAAGGTGGCAGCCCTGAAAGCTGTTGCTGGTCTTCACCGTCCCCTTGCAGCCTATTCACAGGCACAAAAGCATTCACAATGCGGGCTTGCCCAGTGGAGGAACATCTCATGGCTCTCGTCCTCGGCAGAGCCTGATTCCGAAAAGGCACACTTCCGGCTCCTTGTCCCACACGGAAGGTGGCAGCCCTGAAAGCTGTTGCTGGTCTTCACCATCCCCCTGCAGCCAATTCACAGGCACAACAGGATTCACGACGCGGGCTTGCCCAGAGGAGGAACATCTCATGGCTCTCGTCCTTGGCAGAGCCGCTTTCCGAAAAGGCACAGGTCCGGCTCCTTGTCCCACACGGAAGGTGGCAGCCCTGAAAGCTGTTCCTGGTCTTCACCGTCCCCCTGCAGCCTATTCACAGGCACAACAGGATCTGGGACCCGGGCTTGCCGAGAGGAGGAACATCTAATGGCTCTCGTCCTCGGCAGAGCCTGATTCCGAAAAGGCACATGTCCAGCTCCTTGTCCCACACGGAAGGTGGCAGCCCTGAAAGCTGTTGCTGGTGTTCACCATCCCCCTGCAGCCTATTCACAGGCACAACAGGATTCAGGACCCGGGCATGCCAAGAGGAGGAACATCTCATGGCTCTCGTCCTCGGCAGAGCCTGATTCGGGAAAGGCACATGTCCGGCTCCTTGTCCCACACGGAAGGTGGCAGCCCTGAAAGCTCTTGCTGGTCTTCACCGTCCCCCTGCAGCCTATTCACGGCACAACAGGATTCACGACGCGGGCTTGCCCAGAGGAGGAACATCTCATGGCTCTCGTCCTCGGCAGAGCCTGATTCCGAAAAGGCACACGTCCGGCTCCTTGTCCCACACGGAAGGTGGCAGCCCTGAAAGCTGTTGCTGGTGTTCACCGTCCCACTGCAGCCTATTCACAGGCACAACAGGATCTGGGACCCGGGCTTGCCCCGAGGAGGAAGATCTCATGGCTCTCGTCCTCGGCAGTGCCTGATTCCGGAAAGGCACACGTCCGGCTCCTTGTCCCACACGGAATGTGGCAGGCCGGAAAGATGTTGCTGGTCTTCACCGTCCCCCTGCAGCCTATTCACAGGCACAACAGGATTTACCACGCGGGCTTGCCCAGAGGAGGAAGATCTCATGACTCTCGTCCTCGGCAGAGCTTGATTCCGAAAAGGCACTCGTCCGGCTCGTTGTCCCACACGGAAGGTGGCAGCCCTGAAAGCTCTTGCTGGTCTTCACCGTCCCCCTGCAGTCTATTCACAGGTACAACAGGATCTGGGACCCGGGCTTGCCCCGAGGAGGAAGATCTCATGGCTCTCGTCCTCGGCAGAGCCTGATTCCGAAAAGGCACATGTCCGGCTCCTTGTCCCACACGGAAGGTGGCAGGCCGGAAAGATTTTGCTGGTCCTCACCGTCCCCCTGCAGCCAATTCACAGGCACAACAGGATCTGGGACCCGGGCTTGCCCAGAGGAGGAACATCTCATGGCTCTCGTCCTCGGCAGAGCCTGATTCCGAAAAGGCACACGTCCGGCTCCTTGTCCCACACGGAAGGTGGCAGTCCTGAAAGCTGTTGCTGGTCTTCACCGTCCCCCTGCAGCCTACTCACAGGCACAACAGGATCTGCGACCCGGGCTTGCCCCGAGGAGGAAGATCTCATGGCTCTCGTCCTCGGCAGGGCCTGTTTCTGAAAAGGCACATGTCCGGCTCCTTGTCCCACAGGGAAGGTGGCAGCCCTGAAAGCTGTTGCTGGTCTTCACCGTCCCCCTGCAGCCTATTCACACGTACAACAAGATATGGGACCCGGGCTTGCCCCAAGGAGGAAGATCTCATGGCTCTCCTCCTCGGCAGAGCCTGATTCCGGAAAGGCACACGTCCGGCTCATGTCCCACACGGAAGGTGGCAGGCCGGAAAGATGTTTGTGGTCTTCACCGTCCCCCTGCGGCCTATTCACAGGCAGAACAGGATTCAGGACCCGGGCTTGCCCAGAGCAGGAACATCTCATGGCTCTCGTCCTCAGCAGAGCCTGTTTCCGAAAAGGCACACGTCCGGCTCATGTCCCACACGGAACGTGGCAGCCCTGAAAGCTGTTGCTGGTCTTCACCGTCCCCATGCAGCCTATTCACAGGCACAACAGGATCTGGGACCCGGGCTTGCCCAGAGGAGGAACATCTCATGGCTCTCGTCCTCGGCAGAGCCTGATTCGGGAAAGGCACACGTCCGGCTCCTTGTCCCACACGGAAGGTGGCAGCCCTGAAAGCTGTTGCTGGTCTTCACCGTCCCCCTGCAGCCAATTCACAGGCACAACAGGATTCACGACACGGGCTTGCCCAGTGGAGGAACATCTCATGGCTCTCCTCCTCGGCAGAGCCTGATTCCGGAAAGGCACACATCCGGCTCCTTGTCCCACACGGAAGGTGGCAGCCCTGAAAGCTATTGCTGGACTTCACCGTCCCCCTGCAGCCAATTCACAGGCACAACAGGATTCACGACACGGGCTTGCCCAGTAGAGGAACATCTCATGGCTCTCCTCCTCGGCAGAGCCTGATTCCGGAAAGGCACACGTCCGGCTCTTTGTCCCACACGGAAGGTGGCAGGCCGGAAAGCTGTTGCTGGTCTTCACCGTCCCCCTGCAGCCTATTCACAGGTACAACAGGATCTGGGACCCGGGCTTGCCCCGAGGAGGAACATCTCATGGCTCTCCTCCTCGGCAGAGTCTGATTCAGAAAAGGCACACGTCCGGCTCCTTGTCCCACACGGAAGGTGGCAGCCCTGAAAGCTGTTGCTGGTCTTCACCGTCCCCCTGCAGCCAATTCACAGGCACTACAGTATTCAGGACACGGGCTTGCCCAGTGGAGGAACATCTCATGGCTCTCGTCCTCGGCAGAGCCTGATTCCGGAAAGGCACACGTCCGGCTCCTTGTCCCACACGGAAGGTGGCAGCCCTGAAAGCTGTTGCTGGTCTTCACCGTCCCCATGCAGCCTATTCACAGGCACAACAGGATCTGGGACCCGGGCTTGCCCAGAGGAGGAACATCTCATGGCTCTCGTCCTCGGCAGAGCCTGATTCGGGAAAGGCACACGTCCGGCTCCTTGTCCCACACGGAAGGTGGTAGCCCTGAAAGCTGTTGCTGGTCTTCACCGTCCCCCTGCAGCCAATTCACAGGCACAACAGGATTCACGACACGGGCTTGCCCAGTGGAGGAACATCTCATGGCTCTCCTCCTCGGCAGAGCCTGATTCCGGAAAGGCACACATCCGGCTCCTTGTCCCACACGGAAGGTGGCAGCCCTGAAAGCTATTGCTGGACTTCACCGTCCCCCTGCAGCCAATTCACAGGCACAACAGGATTCACGACACGGGCTTGCCCAGTAGAGGAACATCTCATGGCTCTCATCCTCGGCAGAGCCTGATTCCGGAAAGGCACACGTCCGGCTCTTTGTCCCACACGGAAGGTGGCAGCCCTGAAAGCTGTTGCTGGTCTTCACCGTCCCCCTGCAGCCTATTCACAGGCACAACAGGATTCAGGACCCGGGCATGCCCAGAGGAGGAACATCTCATGGCTCTCCTCCTCGGCAGAGTCTGATTCAGAAAAGGCACACGTCCGGCTCCTTGTCCCACACGGAAGGTGGCAGCCCTGAAAGCTGTTGCTGGTCTTCACCGTCCCCCTGCAGCCAATTCACAGGCACTACAGTATTCAGGACACGGGCTTGCCCAGTGGAGGAACATCTCATGGCTCTCGTCCTCGGCAGAGCCTGATTCGGGAAAGGCACACGTCCGGCTCCTTGTCCCACACGGAAGGTGGCAGTCCTGAAAGCTGTTGCTGGTCTTCACCGTCCCCCTGCAGCCTATTCACAGGCACAACAGGATCTGCGACCCGGGCTTGCCCCGAGGAGGAAGATCTCATGGCTCTCCTCCTCAGCAGAGCCTGATTCGGGAAAGGCACACGTCCGGCTCCTTGTCCCACACAGAAGGTGGCAGGCCGGAAAGATGTTTCTGGTCTTCACCGTCCCCCTGCGGCCTATTAACAGGCAGAACAGGATTCAGGACCAGGGCTTGCCCAGAGCAGGAACATCTCATGGCTCTCGTCCTCAGCAGAGCCTGTTTCCGAAAAGGCACACGTCCGGCTCCTCGTCCCACACGGAAGGTGGCAGCCCTGAAAGCTGTTGCTGGTCTTCACCGTCCCCATGCAGCCTATTCACAGGCACAACAGGATCTGGGACCCGGGCTTGCCCAGAGGAGGAACATCTCATGGCTCTCGTCCTCGGCAGAGCCTGATTCCGGAAAGGCACACGTCTGGCTCCTTGTCCCACACGGAAGGTGGCAGCCCTGAAAGCTGTTGCTGGTCTTCACCGTCCCCCTGCAGCCAATTCACAGGCACAACAGGATTCACGACACGGGCTTGCCCAGTGGAGGAACATCTCATGGCTCTCGTCCTCGGCAGAGCCTGATTCCGGAAAGGCACACGTCCGGCTCCTTGTCCCACACGGAAGGTGGCAGCCCTGAAAGCTGTTGCTGGACTTCACCGTCCCCCTGCAGCCAATTCACAGGCACAACAGGATTCACGACACGGGCTTGCCCAGTAGAGGAACATCTCATGGCTCTCATCCTCGGCAGAGCCTGATTCCGGAAAGGCACACGTCCGGCTACTTGTCCCACACGGAAGGTGGCAGCCCTGAAAGCTGTTGCTGGTCTTCACCGTCCCCCTGCAGCCTATTCACAGGTACAACAGGATCTGGGACCCGGGCTTGCCCCGAGGAGGAACATCTCATTGCTCTCGTCCTCGGCAGAGCCTGATTCCGGAAAGGCACACGTCCGGCTCCTTGTCCCACACGGAAGGTGGCAGCCCTGAAAGCTGTTGCTGGTCTTCACCGTCCCCCTGCAGCCTATTCACAGGCACAACAGGATTCAGGACCCGGGCATGCCCAGAGGAGGAACATCTCATGGCTCTCGTCCTCGGCAGACCCTGATTCCGGAAAGGCACACGTCTGGCTCCTTGTCCCAAACGGAAGGTGGCAGGCCGGAAAGCTGTTGCTGGTCTTCACCGTCCCCCTGCAGCCTATTCACAGGTACAACAGGATCTGGGACCCGGGCTTGCCCAGAGGAGGAAGATCTCATGGCTCTACTCCTCGGCAGAGCCTGATTCCGGAAAGGCACACGTCCGGCTCCTTGTCCCACACGGAAGGTGGCATGCCGGAAAGATGTTTCTGGTCTTCACCGTCCCCCTGCAGCCTATTCACAGGCAGAACAGGATTCAGGACCCGGGCTTGCCCAGAGCAGGAACATCTCATGGCTCTCGTCCTCAGCAGAGCCTGTTTCCGAAAAGGCACACGTCCGGCTCCTCGTCCCACACGGAACGTGGCAGCCCTGAAAGCTGTTGCTGGTCTTCACCGTCCCCATGCAGCCTATTCACAGGCACAACAGGATCTGGGACCCGGGCTTGCCCAGAGGAGGAACATCTCATGGCTCTCGTCCTCAGCAGAGCCTGTTTCCGAAAAGGCACACGTCCGGCTCCTCGTCCCACACGGAACGTGGCAGCCCTGAAAACTGTTGCTGGTCTTCACCGTCCCCCTGCAGCCTATTCACAGGCACAACAGCATTCACGATGCGGGCTTCCCAGGAGGAGGAAAATCTCATGGCTCTCGTCCTCGGAAGAGTCTGATTCCGAAAAGGCACACTTCCGGCTCCTTGTCCCACACGGAAGGTGGCAGCCCTGAAAGCTGTTGCTGGTCTTCACCATCCCCCTGCAGCCAATTCACAGGCACAACTGGATTCACGACGCGGGCTTGCCCAGAGGAGGAACATCTCATGGCTCTCGTCCTCGGCAGAGCCTGATTCCGGAAAGGCACACGTCCGGCTCCGTGTCCCACACGGAAGGTGGCAGCCCTGAAAGCTGTTGCTGGTCTTCACCGTCCCCCTGCAGCCTATTCACAGGCACAACAGGATTCAGGACCCGGGCATGCCCAGAGGAGGAACATCTCATGGCTCTCGTCCTCGGCAGAGCCTGATTCCGGAAAGGCACACGTCCGGCTCCTTGTCCCACACGGAAGGTGGCAGCCCTGAAAGCTGTTGCTGGTCTTCACCGTCCCCCTGCAGCCAATAAACAGGCACAACAGGATTCATGACGCGGGCTTGCCCAGAGGAGGAACATCTTATGGCTCTCTTCCTCGGCATAGCCTGATTCCGAAAAGGCACACGTCCGGCTCCTTGTCCCACACGGAAGGTGGCAGTCCTGAAAGCTGTTGCTGGTCTTCACCGTCCCCCTGCAGCCTATTCACAGGCACAACAGGATCTGCGACCCGGGCTTGCCCCGAGGAGGAAGATCTCATGGCTCTCCTCCTCGGCAGAGTCTGATTCCGAAAAGGCACACGTCCGGCTCCTTGTCCCACACGGAAGGTGGCAGCCCTGAAAGCTGTTGCTGGTCTTCTCCGTCCCCCTGCAGCCAATTCACAGGCACTACAGGATTCAGGACACGGGCTTGCCCAGTGGAGGAACATCTCATGGCTCTCGTCCTCGGCAGAGCCTGATTCCGGAAAGGCACACGTCCGGCTCCTTGTCCCACACGGAAGGTGGCAGCCCTGAAAGCTGTTGCTGGTCTTCACCGTCCCCCTGCAGCCTATTCACAGGCACAACAGGATATGGGACCCGGGCTTGCCCAGAGGAGGAACATCACATGGCTCTCGTCCTGGGCAGAGCCTGATTCCGAAAAGGCACACGTCCGGCTCCTTGTCCCACATGGAAGGTGGCAGGCTGGAAAGATGTTGCTGGTCCTCACCGTCCCCCTGCAGCCTATTCACAGGCACAACAGGATCTGGGACCCGGGCTTGCCCAGAGGAGGAACATCTTATGGCTCTCCTCCTCGGCAGAGCCTGATTCCGGAAAGGCACACGTCCGGCTCCTCGTCCCACACGGAAGGTGGCAGCCCTGAAAGCTGTTGCTGGTCTTCACCGTCCCCCTGCAGCCTATTCACAGGCACAACAGGTTTCATGACGCGGGCTTTCCGATAGGAGGAACATCTCATGGCTCTCGTCCTCGGCAGAGCCTGATTCCGGAAAGGCACACGTCCGGCTCCTTGTCCCACACGGAAGGTGGCAGCCCTGAAAGCTGTTGCTGGTCTTCACCGTCCCCCTGCAGCCTATTCACAGGTACAACAGGATCTGGGACCCGGGCTTGCCCCGAGGAGGAAGATCTCATGGCTCTCGTCCTCGGCAGAGCCTGATTCCGGAAAGGCACATGTCCGGCTCCTCGTCCGACACGGAAGGTGGCAGCCCTGAAAGCTGTTGCTGGTCTTCACCGTCCCCCTGCAGCCTATTCACAGGCACAACAGGATTCACGACGCGGGCTTGCCCAGAGGAGGAACATCTTATGGCTCTCGTCCTCGGCAGAGCCTGATTCCGAAAAGGCACTCGTCCGGCTCCTCGTCCCACACGGAAGGTGGCAGCCCTGAAGGCTGTTGCTGGTCTTCACCGTCCCCCTGCAGCCTATTCACAGGTACAACAGGATCTGGGACCCGGGCTTGCCCCGAGGAGGAAGATCTCATGGCTCTCCTCCTCAGCAGAGCCTGATTCGGGAAAGGCACACGTCCGGCTCCTTGTCCCACACAGAAGGTGGCAGGCCGGAAAGATGTTTCTGGTCTTCACCGTCCCCCTGCGGCCTATTAACAGGCAGAACAGGATTCAGGACCAGGGCTTGCCCAGAGCAGGAACATCTCATGGCTCTCGTCCTCAGCAGAGCCTGTTTCCGAAAAGGCACACGTCCGGCTCCTCGTCCCACACGGAAGGTGGCAGCCCTGAAAGCTGTTGCTGGTCTTCACCGTCCCCATGCAGCCTATTCACAGGCACAACAGGATCTGGGACCCGGGCTTGCCCAGAGGAGGAACATCTCATGGCTCTCGTCCTCGGCAGAGCCTGATTCCGGAAAGGCACACGTCTGGCTCCTTGTCCCACACGGAAGGTGGCAGCCCTGAAAGCTGTTGCTGGTCTTCACCGTCCCCCTGCAGCCAATTCACAGGCACAACAGGATTCACGACACGGGCTTGCCCAGTGGAGGAACATCTCATGGCTCTCGTCCTCGGCAGAGCCTGATTCCGGAAAGGCACACGTCCGGCTCCTTGTCCCACACGGAAGGTGGCAGCCCTGAAAGCTGTTGCTGGACTTCACCGTCCCCCTGCAGCCAATTCACAGGCACAACAGGATTCACGACACGGGCTTGCCCAGTAGAGGAACATCTCATGGCTCTCATCCTCGGCAGAGCCTGATTCCGGAAAGGCACACGTCCGGCTCTTTGTCCCACACGGAAGGTGGCAGCCCTGAAAGCTGTTGCTGGTCTTCACCGTCCCCCTGCAGCCTATTCACAGGTACAACAGGATCTGGGACCCGGGCTTGCCCCGAGGAGGAACATCTCATGGCTCTCGTCCTCGGCAGAGCCTGATTCCGGAAAGGCACACGTCCGGCTCCTTGTCCCACACGGAAGGTGGCAGCCCTGAAAGCTGTTGCTGGTCTTCACCGTCCCCCTGCAGCCTATTCACAGGCACAACAGGATTCAGGACCCGGGCTTGCCCAGAGGAGGAACATCTCATGGCTCTCGTCCTCGGCAGACCCTGATTCCGGAAAGGCACACGTCTGGCTCCTTGTCCCAAACGGAAGGTGGCAGGCCGGAAAGCTGTTGCTGGTCTTCACCGTCCCCCTGCAGCCTATTCACAGGTACAACAGGATCTGGGACCCGGGCTTGCCCAGAGGAGGAAGATCTCATGGCTCTCCTCCTCGGCAGAGCCTGATTCCGGAAAGGCACACGTCCGGCTCCTTGTCCCACACGGAAGGTGGCATGCCGGAAAGATGTTTCTGGTCTTCACCGTCCCCCTGCAGCCTATTCACAGGCAGAACAGGATTCAGGACCCGGGCTTGCCCAGAGCAGGAACATCTCATGGCTCTCGTCCTCAGCAGAGCCTGTTTCCGAAAAGGCACACGTCCGGCTCCTCGTCCCACACGGAACGTGGCAGCCCTGAAAGCTGTTGCTGGTCTTCACCGTCCCCATGCAGCCTATTCACAGGCACAACAGGATCTGGGACCCGGGCTTGCCCAGAGGAGGAACATCTCATGGCTCTCGTCCTCAGCAGAGCCTGTTTCCGAAAAGGCACACGTCCGGCTCCTCGTCCCACACGGAACGTGGCAGCCCTGAAAACTGTTGCTGGTCTTCACCGTCCCCCTGCAGCCTATTCACAGGCACAACAGCATTCACGATGCGGGCTTGCCCAGAGGAGGAAAATCTCATGGCTCTCGTCCTCGGAAGAGTCTGATTCCGAAAAGGCACACTTCCGGCTCCTTGTCCCACACGGAAGGTGGCAGCCCTGAAAGATGTTGCTGGTCCTCACCGTCCCCCTGCAGCCTATTCACAGGTACAACAGGATCTGGGACCCGGGCTTGCCCAGAGGAGGAACATCTCATGTCTCTCCTCCTCGGCAGAGACTGATTCCGAAAAGGCACACGTCTGGCTCCTTGTCCCACACGGAAGGTGGCAGCCCTGAAAGCTGTTGCTGGTCTTCACCGTCCCCCTGCAGCCTATTCACAAGCACAACAGGATCTGGGGCCCGGGCCTGCCCAGAGGAGGAACATCTCATGGCTCTCGTCCTCGGAAGAGCCTGTTTCCGAAAAGGCACACGTCCGGCACCTTGTCCCACACGGAAGGAGGCAGCCCTGAAAGCTGTTGCTGGTCTTCACCATCCCCCTGCAGCCTATTCACAGGTACAACAGGATCTGGGACCCGGGCTTGCCCAGGGGAGGAACATCTCATGGCTCTCGTCCTCGGCAGAGCCTGATTCCGAAAAGGCACATGTCCGGCTCCTTGTCGCACACGGAAGGAGGCAGCCCTGAAAGCTGTTGCTGGTCTTCACCATCCCCCTGCAGCCTATTCACAGGTACAACAGGATCTGGGACCCGGGCTTGCCCAGAGGAGGAACATCTCATGGCTCTCGTCCTCGGCAGAGCCTGATTCCGAAAAGGCACACGTCCGGCTCCTTGTCCCACACGGAAGGTGGCAGCCCTGAAAGCTGTTGCTGGTCTTCACCGTCCCCCTGCAGCCTATTCACAGGTACAACAGGATCTGGGACCCGGGCTTGCCCAGTGGAGGAATATCTCATGGCTCTCGTCCTCAGCAGAGCCTGTTTCCGAAAAGGCACACGTCCGGCTCCTTGTCCCACACGGAAGGTGGCAGCCCTGAAAGCTGTTGCTGGTCTTCACCGTCCCCCTGCAGCCTATTCACAGGCACAACAGGATCTGGGACCCGGGCTTGCCCAGAGGAGGAACATCTCATGGCTCTCGTCCTCAGCAGAGCCTGTTTCCAGAAAGGCACACGTCCGGCTCCTCGTCCCACACGGAAGGTGGCAGCCCTGAAAGCTGTTGCTGGTCTTCACCGTCCCCCTGCAGCCTATTCACAGGCACAACAGCATTCACGATGCGGGCTTGCCCAGAGGAGGAACATCTCATGGCTCTCGTCCTCGGCAGAGTCTGATTCCGAAAAGGCACACGTCTGGCTCCTTGTCCCACACGGAAGGTGGCAGCCCTGAAAGCTGTTGCTGGTCTTCACCGTCCCCCTGCAGCCTATTCACAGGCACAACAGGATCTGGGTCCCAGATTTGCCGGGACGAGGAACATCTCATGGCTCTCGTCCTCGGCAGAGCCTGATTCCGGAAAGGCACACGTCCGTCTCCTTGTCCCACACGGAAGGTGGCAGCCCTGAAAGCTGTTGCTGGTCCTCACCGTCCCCCTGCAGCCTATTCACAGGCACAACAGCATTCACGACGCGGGCTTGCCCAGAGGAGGAACATCTCATGGCTCTCGTCCTCGGCAGAGCCTGATTCCGGAAAGGCACACGTCCGGCTACTTGTCCCACACGGAAGGTGGCAGCCCTGAAAGCTGTTGCTGGTCTTCACCGTCCCCCTGCAGGCTATTCACAGGCACAACAGGATCTGGGACCCGGGCTTGCCCCGAGGAGGAACATCTCATGGCTCTCATCCTCGGCAGAGCCTGATTCCGGAAAGGCACACGTCCGGCTCCTTGTCCCCCACGGAAGGTGGCAGGCCGGAAAGATATTGCTGGTCCTCACTGTCCCCCTGCAGCCTATTCACAGGCACAACAGGATTCATGACGCGGGCTTTCCCAGAGGAGGAAGATCTCATGAATCTCGTCCTCGTCAGAGCCTGATTCCGAAAAGGCACTCGTCCGGCTCCTTGTCCCACACGGAAGGTGGCAGCCCTGAAAGCTGTTGCTGGTCTTCACCGTTCCCCTGTAGCCTATTCACAGGTACAACAGGATCTGGGACCCGGGCTTGCCCAGTGGAGGAATATCTCATGGCTCTCGTCCTCAGCAGAGCCTGTTTCCGAAAAGGCACACGTCCGGCTCCTTGTCCCACACGGAAGGTGGCAGCCCTGAAAGCTGTTGCTGGTCTTCACCGTCCCCCTGCAGCCTATTCACAGGCACAACAGGATCTGGGACCCGGGCTTGCCCAGAGGAGGAACATCTCATGGCTCTCGTCCTCAGCAGAGCCTGTTTCCAGAAAGGCACACGTCCGGCTCCTCGTCCCACACGGAAGGTGGCAGCCCTGAAAGCTGTTGCTGGTCTTCACCGTCCCCCTGTAGCCTATTCACAGGTACAACAGGATCTGGGACCCGGGCTTGCCCAGAGGAGGAACATCTCATGGCTCTCGTCCTCAGCAGAGCTTGTTTCCGAAAAGGCACACGTCCGGCTCCTCGTCCCACACGGAAGGTGGCAGCCCTGAAAGCTGTTGCTGGTCTTCACCGTCCCCTTGCAGCCTATTCACAGGCACAAAAGCATTCACAATGCGGGCTTGCCCAGTGGAGGAACATCTCATGGCTCTCGTCCTCGGCAGAGCCTGATTCCGAAAAGGCACACTTCCGGCTCCTTGTCCCACACGGAAGGTGGCAGCCCTGAAAGCTGTTGTTGGTCTTCACCATCCCCCTGCAGCCAATTCACAGGCACAACAGGATTCACGACGCGGGCTTGCCCAGAGGAGGAACATCTCATGGCTCTCGTCCTTGGCAGAGCCGCTTTCCGAAAAGGCACAGGTCCGGCTCCTTGTCCCACACGGAAGGTGGCAGCCCTGAAAGCTGTTCCTGGTCTTCACCGTCCCCCTGCAGCCTATTCACAGGCACAACAGGATCTGGGACCCGGGCTTGCCGAGAGGAGGAACATCTAATGGCTCTCGTCCTCGGCAGAGCCTGATTCCGAAAAGGCACATGTCCAGCTCCTTGTCCCACACGGAAGGTGGCAGCCCTGAAAGCTGTTGCTGGTGTTCACCATCCCCCTGCAGCCTATTCACAGGCACAACAGGATTCAGGACCCGGGCATGCCAAGAGGAGGAACATCTCATGGCTCTCGTCCTCGGCAGAGCCTGATTCGGGAAAGGCACATGTCCGGCTCCTTGTCCCACACGGAAGGTGGCAGCCCTGAAAGCTCTTGCTGGTCTTCACCGTCCCCCTGCAGCCTATTCACGGCACAACAGGATTCACGACGCGGGCTTGCCCAGAGGAGGAACATCTCATGGCTCTCGTCCTCGGCAGAGCCTGATTCCGAAAAGGCACACGTCCGGCTCCTTGTCCCACACGGAAGGTGGCAGCCCTGAAAGCTGTTGCTGGTGTTCACCGTCCCACTGCAGCCTATTCACAGGCACAACAGGATCTGGGACCCGGGCTTGCCCCGAGGAGGAAGATCTCATGGCTCTCGTCCTCGGCAGTGCCTGATTCCGGAAAGGCACACGTCCGGCTCCTTGTCCCACACGGAATGTGGCAGGCCGGAAAGATGTTGCTGGTCTTCACCGTCCCCCTGCAGCCTATTCACAGGCACAACAGGATTTACCACGCGGGCTTGCCCAGAGGAGGAAGATCTCATGACTCTCGTCCTCGGCAGAGCTTGATTCCGAAAAGGCACTCGTCCGGCTCGTTGTTCCACACGGAAGGTGGCAGCCCTGAAAGCTCTTGCTGGTCTTCACCGTCCCCCTGCAGTCTATTCACAGGTACAACAGGATCTGGGACCCGGGCTTGCCCCGAGGAGGAAGATCTCATGGCTCTCGTACTCGGCAGAGCCTGATTCCGAAAAGGCACATGTCCGGCTCCTTGTCCCACACGGAAGGTGGCAGGCCGGAAAGATTTTGCTGGTCCTCACCGTCCCCCTGCAGCCAATTCACAGGCACAACAGGATCTGGGACCCGGGCTTGCCCAGAGGAGGAACATCTCATGGCTCTCGTCCTCGGCAGAGCCTGATTCCGAAAAGGCACACGTCCGGCTCCTTGTCCCACACGGAAGGTGGCAGTCCTGAAAGCTGTTGCTGGTCTTCACCGTCCCCCTGCAGCCTACTCACAGGCACAACAGGATCTGCGACCCGGGCTTGCCCCGAGGAGGAAGATCTCATGGCTCTCGTCCTCGGCAGGGCCTGTTTCTGAAAAGGCACATGTCCGGCTCCTTGTCCCACAGGGAAGGTGGCAGCCCTGAAAGCTGTTGCTGGTCTTCACCGTCCCCCTGCAGCCTATTCACACGTACAACAAGATATGGGACCCGGGCTTGCCCCAAGGAGGAAGATCTCATGGCTCTCCTCCTCGGCAGAGCCTGATTCCGGAAAGGCACACGTCCGGCTCATGTCCCACACGGAAGGTGGCAGCCCTGAAAGCTGTTGCTGGTCTTCACCGTCCCCCTGCAGCCAATTCACAGGCACAACAGGATTCACGACACGGGCTTGCCCAGTGGAGGAACATCTCATGGCTCTCCTCCTCGGCAGAGCCTGATTCCGGAAAGGCACACATCCGGCTCCTTGTCCCACACGGAAGGTGGCAGCCCTGAAAGCTATTGCTGGACTTCACCGTCCCCCTGCAGCCAATTCACAGGCACAACAGGATTCACGACACGGGCTTGCCCAGTAGAGGAACATCTCATGGCTCTCCTCCTCGGCAGAGCCTGATTCCGGAAAGGCACACGTCCGGCTCTTTGTCCCACACGGAAGGTGGCAGGCCGGAAAGCTGTTGCTGGTCTTCACCGTCCCTCTGCAGCCTATTCACAGGTACAACAGGATCTGGGACCCGGGCTTGCCCCGAGGAGGAACATCTCATGGCTCTCCTCCTCGGCAGAGTCTGATTCAGAAAAGGCACACGTCCGGCTCCTTGTCCCACACGGAAGGTGGCAGCCCTGAAAGCTGTTGCTGGTCTTCACCGTCCCCCTGCAGCCAATTCACAGGCACTACAGTATTCAGGACACGGGCTTGCCCAGTGGAGGAACATCTCATGGCTCTCGTCCTCGTCAGAGCCTGATTCCGGAAAGGCACACGTCCGGCTCCTTGTCCCACACGGAAGGTGGCAGCCCTGAAAGCTGTTGCTGGTCTTCACCGTCCCCATGCAGCCTATTCACAGGCACAACAGGATCTGGGACCCGGGCTTGCCCAGAGGAGGAACATCTCATGGCTCTCGTCCTCGGCAGAGCCTGATTCGGGAAAGGCACACGTCCGGCTCCTTGTCCCACACGGAAGGTGGTAGCCCTGAAAGCTGTTGCTGGTCTTCACCGTCCCCCTGCAGCCAATTCACAGGCACAACAGGATTCACGACACGGGCTTGCCCAGTGGAGGAACATCTCATGGCTCTCCTCCTCGGCAGTGCCTGATTCCGGAAAGGCACACATCCGGCTCCTTGTCCCACACGGAAGGTGGCAGCCCTGAAAGCTATTGCTGGACTTCACCGTCCCCCTGCAGCCAATTCACAGGCACAACAGGATTCACGACACGGGCTTGCCCAGTAGAGGAACATCTCATGGCTCTCATCCTCGGCAGAGCCTGATTCCGGAAAGGCACACGTCCGGCTCTTTGTCCCACACGGAAGGTGGCAGCCCTGAAAGCTGTTGCTGGTCTTCACCGTCCCCCTGCAGCCTATTCACAGGCACAACAGGATTCAGGACCCGGGCATGCCCAGAGGAGGAACATCTCATGGCTCTCCTCCTCGGCAGAGTCTGATTCAGAAAAGGCACACGTCCGGCTCCTTGTCCCACACGGAAGGTGGCAGCCCTGAAAGCTGTTGCTGGTCTTCACCGTCCCCCTGCAGCCAATTCACAGGCACTACAGTATTCAGGACACGGGCTTGCCCAGTGGAGGAACATCTCATGGCTCTCGTCCTCGGCAGAGCCTGATTTGGGAAAGGCACACGTCCGGCTCCTTGTCCCACACGGAAGGTGGCAGTCCTGAAAGCTGTTGCTGGTCTTCACCGTCCCCCTGCAGCCTATTCACAGGCACAACAGGATCTGCGACCCGGGCTTGCCCCGAGGAGGAAGATCTCATGGCTCTCCTCCTCAGCAGAGCCTGATTCGGGAAAGGCACACGTCCGGCTCCTTGTCCCACACAGAAGGTGGCAGGCCGGAAAGATGTTTCTGGTCTTCACCGTCCCCCTGCGGCCTATTAACAGGCAGAACAGGATTCAGGACCAGGGCTTGCCCAGAGCAGGAACATCTCATGGCTCTCGTCCTCAGCAGAGCCTGTTTCCGAAAAGGCACACGTCCGGCTCCTCGTCCCACACGGAAGGTGGCAGCCCTGAAAGCTGTTGCTGGTCTTCACCGTCCCCATGCAGCCTATTCACAGGCACAACAGGATCTGGGACCCGGGCTTGCCCAGAGGAGGAACATCTCATGGCTCTCGTCCTCGGCAGAGCCTGATTCCGGAAAGGCACACGTCTGGCTCCTTGTCCCACACGGAAGGTGGCAGCCCTGAAAGCTGTTGCTGGTCTTCACCGTCCCCCTGCAGCCAATTCACAGGCACAACAGGATTCACGACACGGGCTTGCCCAGTGGAGGAACATCTCATGGCTCTCGTCCTCGGCAGAGCCTGATTCCGGAAAGGCACACGTCCGGCTCCTTGTCCCACACGGAAGGTGGCAGCCCTGAAAGCTGTTGCTGGACTTCACCGTCCCCCTGCAGCCAATTCACAGGCACAACAGGATTCACGACACGGGCTTGCCCAGTAGAGGAACATCTCATGGCTCTCATCCTCGGCAGAGCCTGATTCCGGAAAGGCACACGTCCGGCTCTTTGTCCCACACGGAAGGTGGCAGCCCTGAAAGCTGTTGCTGGTCTTCACCGTCCCCCTGCAGCCTATTCACAGGTACAACAGGATCTGGGACCCGGGCTTGCCCCGAGGAGGAACATCTCATTGCTCTCGTCCTCGGCAGAGCCTGATTCCGGAAAGGCACACGTCCGGCTCCTTGTCCCACACGGAAGGTGGCAGCCCTGAAAGCTGTTGCTGGTCTTCACCGTCCCCCTGCAGCCTATTCACAGGCACAACAGGATTCAGGACCCGGGCATGCCCAGAGGAGGAACATCTCATGGCTCTCGTCCTCGGCAGACCCTGATTCCGGAAAGGCACACGTCTGGCTCCTTGTCCCAAACGGAAGGTGGCAGGCCGGAAAGCTGTTGCTGGTCTTCACCGTCCCCCTGCAGCCTATTCACAGGTACAACAGGATCTGGGACCCGGGCTTGCCCAGAGGAGGAAGATCTCATGGCTCTACTCCTCGGCAGAGCCTGATTCCGGAAAGGCACACGTCCGGCTCCTTGTCCCACACGGAAGGTGGCATGCCGGAAAGATGTTTCTGGTCTTCACCGTCCCCCTGCAGCCTATTCACAGGCAGAACAGGATTCAGGACCCGGGCTTGCCCAGAGGAGGAACATCTCATGGCTCTCGTCCTCAGCAGAGCCTGTTTCCGAAAAGGCACACGTCCGGCTCCTCCTCCCACACGGAACGTGGCAGCCCTGAAAGCTGTTGCTGGTCTTCACCGTCCCCATGCAGCCTATTCACAGGCACAACAGGATCTGGGACCCGGGCTTGCCCAGAGGAGGAACATCTCATGGCTCTCGTCCTCAGCAGAGCCTGTTTCCGAAAAGGCACACGTCCGGCTCCTCGTCCCACACGGAACGTGGCAGCCCTGAAAACTGTTGCTGGTCTTCACCGTCCCCCTGCAGCCTATTCACAGGCACAACAGCATTCACGATGCGGGCTTCCCAGGAGGAGGAAAATCTCATGGCTCTCGTCCTCGGAAGAGTCTGATTCCGAAAAGGCACACTTCCGGCTCCTTGTCCCACACGGAAGGTGGCAGCCCTGAAAGCTGTTGCTGGTCTTCACCATCCCCCTGCAGCCAATTCACAGGCACAACTGGATTCACGACGCGGGCTTGCCCAGAGGAGGAACATCTCATGGCTCTCGTCCTCGGCAGAGCCTGTTTCCGGAAAGGCACACGTCCGGCTCCGTGTCCCACACGGAAGGTGGCAGCCCTGAAAGCTGTTGCTGGTCTTCACCGTCCCCCTGCAGCCTATTCACAGGCACAACAGGATTCAGGACCCGGGCATGCCCAGAGGAGGAACATCTCATGGCTCTCGTCCTCGGCAGAGCCTGATTCCGAAAAGGCACACGTCCGGCTCCTTGTCCCACACGGAAGGTGGCAGCCCTGAAAGCTGTTGCTGGTCTTCACCGTCCCCCTGCAGCCAATTAACAGGCACAACAGGATTCATGACGCGGGCTTGCCCAGAGGAGGAACATCTTATGGCTCTCTTCCTCGGCATAGCCTGATTCCGAAAAGGCACACGTCCGGCTCCTTGTCCCACACGGAAGGTGGCAGTCCTGAAAGCTGTTGCTGGTCTTCACCGTCCCCCTGCAGCCTATTCACAGGCACAACAGGATCTGCGACCCGGGCTTGCCCCGAGGAGGAAGATCTCATGGCTCTCCTCCTCGGCAGAGTCTGATTCCGAAAAGGCACACGTCCGGCTCCTTGTCCCACACGGAAGGTGGCAGCCCTGAAAGCTGTTGCTGGTCTTCTCCGTCCCCCTGCAGCCAATTCACAGGCACTACAGGATTCAGGACTCGGGCTTGCCCAGTGGAGGAACATCTCATGGCTCTCGTCCTCGGCAGAGCCTGATTCCGGAAAGGCACACGTCCGGCTCCTTGTCCCACACGGAAGGTGGCAGCCCTGAAAGCTGTTGCTGGTCTTCACCGTCCCCCTGCAGCCTATTCACAGGCACAACAGGATATGGGACCCGGGCTTGCCCAGAGGAGGAACATCACATGGCTCTCGTCCTGGGCAGAGCCTGATTCCGAAAAGGCACACGTCCGGCTCCTTGTCCCACATGGAAGGTGGCAGGCTGGAAAGATGTTGCTGGTCCTCACCGTCCCCCTGCAGCCTATTCACAGGCACAACAGGATCTGGGACCCGGGCTTGCCCAGAGGAGGAACATCTTATGGCTCTCCTCCTCGGCAGAGCCTGATTCCGGAAAGGCACACGTCCGGCTCCTCGTCCCACACGGAAGGTGGCAGCCCTGAAAGCTGTTGCTGGTCTTCACCGTCCCCCTGCAGCCTATTCACAGGCACAACAGGTTTCATGACGCGGGCTTTCCGATAGGAGGAACATCTCATGGCTCTCGTCCTCGGCAGAGCCTGATTCCGGAAAGGCACACGTCCGGCTCCTTGTCCCACACGGAAGGTGGCAGCCCTGAAAGCTGTTGCTGGTCTTCACCGTCCCCCTGCAGCCTATTCACAGGTACAACAGGATCTGGGACCCGGGCTTGCCCCGAGGAGGAAGATCTCATGGCTCTCGTCCTCGGCAGAGCCTGATTCCGGAAAGGCACATGTCCGGCTCCTCGTCCGACACGGAAGGTGGCAGCCCTGAAAGCTGTTGCTGGTCTTCACCGTCCCCCTGCAGCCTATTCACAGGCACAACAGGATTCACGACGCGGGCTTACCCAGAGGAGGAAAAGCTCATGGCTCTCGTCCTCGGCAGAGTCTGATTCCGAAAAGGCACTCGTCCGGCTCCTTGTCCCACACGGAAGGTGGCAGCCCTGAAAGCTGTTGCTGGTCTTCACCATCCCCCTGCAGCCTATTCACAGGCACAAAAGGATCTGGGACCCGGGCTTGCCCAGAGGAGGAACATCTTATGGCTCTCGTCCTCGGCAGAGCCTGATTCCGAAAAGGCACTCGTCCGGCTCCTCGTCCCACACGGAAGGTGGCAGCCCTGAAGGCTGTTGCTGGTCTTCACCGTCCCCCTGCAGCCTATTCACAGGTACAACAGGATCTGGGACCCGGGCTTGCCCCGAGGAGGAAGATCTCATGGCTCTCCTCCTCAGCAGAGCCTGATTCGGGAAAGGCACACGTCCGGCTCCTTGTCCCACACAGAAGGTGGCAGGCCGGAAAGATGTTTCTGGTCTTCACCGTCCCCCTGCGGCCTATTAACAGGCAGAACAGGATTCAGGACCAGGGCTTGCCCAGAGCAGGAACATCTCATGGCTCTCGTCCTCAGCAGAGCCTGTTTCCGAAAAGGCACACGTCCGGCTCCTCGTCCCACACGGAAGGTGGCAGCCCTGAAAGCTGTTGCTGGTCTTCACCGTCCCCATGCAGCCTATTCACAGGCACAACAGGATCTGGGACCCGGGCTTGCCCAGAGGAGGAACATCTCATGGCTCTCGTCCTCGGCAGAGCCTGATTCCGGAAAGGCACACGTCTGGCTCCTTGTCCCACACGGAAGGTGGCAGCCCTGAAAGCTGTTGCTGGTCTTCACCGTCCCCCTGCAGCCAATTCACAGGCACAACAGGATTCACGACACGGGCTTGCCCAGTGGAGGAACATCTCATGGCTCTCGTCCTCGGCAGAGCCTGATTCCGGAAAGGCACACGTCCGGCTCCTTGTCCCACACGGAAGGTGGCAGCCCTGAAAGCTGTTGCTGGACTTCACCGTCCCCCTGCAGCCAATTCACAGGCACAACAGGATTCACGACACGGGCTTGCCCAGTAGAGGAACATCTCATGGCTCTCATCCTCGGCAGAGCCTGATTCCGGAAAGGCACACGTCCGGCTCTTTGTCCCACACGGAAGGTGGCAGCCCTGAAAGCTGTTGCTGGTCTTCACCGTCCCCCTGCAGCCTATTCACAGGTACAACAGGATCTGGGACCCGGGCTTGCCCCGAGGAGGAAGATCTCATGGCTCTCGTCCTCGGCAGAGCCTGATTCCGGAAAGGCACATGTCCGGCTCCTTGTCCCACATGGAAGGTGGCAGGCCGGAAAGATGTTGCTGGTCCTCACCGTCCCCCTGCAGCCTATTCACAGGTACAACAGGATCTGGGACCCGGGCTTGCCCCGAGGAGGAAGATCTCATGGCTCTCGTCCTCGGCAGAGCCTGATTCCGGAAAGGCACATGTCCGGCTCCTCGTCCGACACGGAAGGTGGCAGCCCTGAAAGCTGTTGCTGGTCTTCACCGTCCCCCTGCAGCCTATTCACAGGCACAACAGGATTCACGACGCGGGCTTACCCAGAGGAGGAAAAGCTCATGGCTCTCGTCCTCGGCAGAGTCTGATTCCGAAAAGGCACTCGTCCGGCTCCTTGTCCCACACGGAAGGTGGCAGCCCTGAAAGCTGTTGCTGGTCTTCACCATCCCCCTGCAGCCTATTCACAGGCACAAAAGGATCTGGGACCCGGGCTTGCCCAGAGGAGGAACATCTTATGGCTCTCGTCCTCGGCAGAGCCTGATTCCGAAAAGGCACTCGTCCGGCTCCTTGTCCCACACGGAAGGTGGCAGCCCTGAAGGCTGTTGCTGGTCTTCACCGTCCCCCTGCAGCCTATTCACAGGTACAACAGGATCTGGGACCCGGGCTTGCCCCGAGGAGGAAGATCTCATGGCTCTCGTCCTCGGCAGAGCCTGATTCCGGAAAGGCACATGTCCGGCTCCTTGTCCCACACGGAAGGTGGCAGCCCTGAAAGCTGTTGCTGGTCTTCACCGTCCCCCTGCAGCCTATTCACAGGCACAACAGGATCTGGGACCCGGGCTTGCCCAGAGGAGGAACATCTTATGGCTCTCCTCCTCGGCAGAGCCTGATTCCGGAAAGGCACACGTCCGGCTCCTCGTCCCACACGGAAGGTGGCAGCCCTGAAAGCTGTTGCTGGTCTTCACCGTCCCCCTGCAGCCTATTCACAGGCACAACAGGATTCACGACGCGGGCTTACCCAGAGGAGGAAAAGCTCATGGCTCTGGTCCTCGGCAGAGTCTGATTCCGAAAAGGCACTCGTCCGGCTCCTTGTCCCACACGGAAGGTGGCAGCCCTGAAAGCTGTTGCTGGTCTTCACCATCCCCCTGCAGCCTATTCACAGGCACAAAAGGATCTGGGACCCGGGCTTGCCCAGAGGAGGAACATCTTATGGCTCTCGTCCTCGGCAGAGCCTGATTCCGAAAAGGCACTCGTCCTGCTCCTCGTCCCACACGAAAGGTGGCAGCCCTGAAGGCTTTTGCTGGTCTTCACCGTCCCCCTGCAGCCTATTCACAGGCACAACAGCATTCACGACGTGGGCTTGCCCAGAGGAGGAACATCTCATGGCTCTCGTCCTCGGCAGAGACTGATTCCGAAAAGGCACACGTCCAGCTCCTTGTCCGACACGGAAGGTGGCAGCCCTGAAAGCTGTTGCTGGTCTTCACCGTCCCCCTGCAGCCTATTCACAGGCACAACAGGTTTCATGACGCGGGCTTTCCGATAGGAGGAACATCTCATGGCTCTCGTCCTCGGCAGAGCCTGATTCCGAAAAGGCACACGTCCGGCTCCTTGTCGCACACGGAAGGAGGCAGCCCTGAAAGCTGTTGCTGGTCTTCACCGTCCCCCTGCAGCCTATTCACAGGTACAACAGGATCTGGGACCCGGGCTTGCCCCGAGGAGGAAGATCTCATGGCTCTCGTCCTCGGCAGAGCCTGATTCCGGAAAGGCACATGTCCGGCTCCTCGTCCGACACGGAAGGTGGCAGCCCTGAAAGCTGTTGCTGGTCTTCACCGTCCCCCTGCAGCCTATTCACAGGCACAACAGGATTCACGACGCGGGCTTACCCAGAGGAGAAAAAGCTCATGGCTCTGGTCCTCGGCAGAGTCTGATTCCGAAAAGGCACTCGTCCTGCTCGTTGTCCCACACGGAAGGTGGCAGCCCTGAAAGCTGTTGCTGGTCTTCACCGTCCCCCTGCAGCCTATTCACAGGCACAACAGGATCTGGGACCCGGGCTTGCCCAGAGGAGGAACATCTCATGGCTCTCGTCCTGGGCAGAGCCTGATTCCAAAAAGGCACACGTCCGGCTCCTTGTCCCACATGGAAGGTGGCAGGCCGGAAAGATGTTGCTGGTCCTCACCGTCCCCCTGCAGCCTATTCACAGGCACAACAGGATCTGGGACCCGGGCTTGCCCAGAGGAGGAACATCTTATGGCTCTCCTCCTCGGCAGAGCCTGATTCCGGAAAGGCACACGTCCGGCTCCTCGTCCCACACGGAAGGTGGCAGCCCTGAAAGCTGTTGCTGGTCTTCACCGTCCCCCTGCAGCCTATTCACAGGCACAACAGGTTTCATGACGCGGGCTTTCCGATAGGAGGAACATCTCATGGCTCTCGTCCTAAGCAGAGCCTGATTCCGAAAAGGCACACGTCCGGCTCCTTGTCCCACACGGAAGGTGGCAGCCCTGAAAGCTGTTGCTGGTCTTCACCGTCCCCCTGCAGCCTATTCACAGGTACAACAGGATCTGGGACCCGGGCTTGCCCCGAGGAGGAAGATCTCATGGCTCTCGTCCTCGGCAGAGCCTGATTCCGGAAAGGCACATGTCCGGCTCCTCGTCCGACACGGAAGGTGGCAGCCCTGAAAGCTGTTGCTGGTCTTCACCGTCCCCCTGCAGCCTATTCACAGGCACAACAGGATTCACGACGCGGCCTTACCCAGAGGAGGAAAAGCTCATGGCTCTGGTCCTCGGCAGAGTCTGATTCCGAAATGCACTCGTCCGGCTCCTTGTCCCACACGGAAGGTGGCAGCCCTGAAAGCTGTTGCTGGTCTTCACCATCCCCCTGCAGCCTATTCACAGGCACAAAAGGATCTGCGACCCGGGCTTGCCCAGAGGAGGAACATCTTATGGCTCTCGTCCTCGGCAGAGCCTGATTCCGAAAAGGCACTCGTCCGGCTCCTCGTCCCACACGGAAGGTGGCAGCCCTGAAGGCTGTTGCTGGTCTTCACCGTCCCCCTGCAGCCTATTCACAGGTACAACAGGATCTGGGACCCGGGCTTGCCCCGAGGAGGAAGATCTCATGGCTCTCCTCCTCAGCAGAGCCTGATTCGGGAAAGGCACACGTCCGGCTCCTTGTCCCACACAGAAGGTGGCAGGCCGGAAAGATGTTTCTGGTCTTCACCGTCCCCCTGCGGCCTATTAACAGGCAGAACAGGATTCAGGACCAGGGCTTGCCCAGAGCAGGAACATCTCATGGCTCTCGTCCTCAGCAGAGCCTGTTTCCGAAAAGGCACACGTCCGGCTCCTCGTCCCACACGGAAGGTGGCAGCCCTGAAAGCTGTTGCTGGTCTTCACCGTCCCCATGCAGCCTATTCACAGGCACAACAGGATCTGGGACCCGGGCTTGCCCAGAGGAGGAACATCTCATGGCTCTCGTCCTCGGCAGAGCCTGATTCCGGAAAGGCACACGTCTGGCTCCTTGTCCCACACGGAAGGTGGCAGCCCTGAAAGCTGTTGCTGGTCTTCACCGTCCCCCTGCAGCCAATTCACAGGCACAACAGGATTCACGACACGGGCTTGCCCAGTGGAGGAACATCTCATGGCTCTCGTCCTCGGCAGAGCCTGATTCCGGAAAGGCACACGTCCGGCTCCTTGTCCCACACGGAAGGTGGCAGCCCTGAAAGCTGTTGCTGGACTTCACCGTCCCCCTGCAGCCAATTCACAGGCACAACAGGATTCACGACACGGGCTTGCCCAGTAGAGGAACATCTCATGGCTCTCATCCTCGGCAGAGCCTGTTTCCGAAAAGGCACACGTCCGGCTCTTTGTCCCACACGGAACGTGGCAGCCCTGAAAGCTGTTGCTGGTCTTCACCGTCCCCATGCAGCCTATTCACAGGCACAACAGGATCTGGGACCCGGGCTTGCCCAGAGGAGGAACATCTCATGGCTCTCGTCCTCAGCAGAGCCTGTTTCCGAAAAGGCACACGTCCGGCTCCTCGTCCCACACGGAACGTGGCAGCCCTGAAAACTGTTGCTGGTCTTCACCGTCCCCCTGCAGCCTATTCACAAGCACAACAGGATCTGGGGCCCGGGCCTGCCCAGAGGAGGAACATCTCATGGCTCTCGTCCTCGGAAGAGCCTGATTCCGAAAAGGCACACGTCCGGCACCTTGTCCCACACGGAAGGAGGCAGCCCTGAAAGCTGTTGCTGGTCTTCACCATCCCCCTGCAGCCTATTCACAGGTACAACAGGATCTGGGACCCGGGCTTGCCCAGAGGAGGAACATCTCATGGCTCTCGTCCTCGGCAGAGCCTGATTCCGAAAAGGCACATGTCCGGCTCCTTGTCGCACACGGAAGGAGGCAGCCCTGAAAGCTGTTGCTGGTCTTCACCATCCCCCTGCAGCCTATTCACAGGTACAACAGGATCTGGGACCCGGGCTTGCCCAGAGGAGGAACATCTCATGGCTCTCGTCCTCGGCAGAGCCTGATTCCGAAAAGGCACACGTCCGGCTCCTTGTCCCACACGGAAGGTGGCAGCCCTGAAAGCTGTTGCTGGTCTTCACCGTCCCCCTGCAGCCTATTCACAGGTACAACAGGATCTGGGACCCGGGCTTGCCCAGTGGAGGAATATCTCATGGCTCTCGTCCTCAGCAGAGCCTGTTTCCGAAAAGGCACACGTCCGGCTCCTTGTCCCACACGGAAGGTGGCAGCCCTGAAAGCTGTTGCTGGTCTTCACCGTCCCCCTGCAGCCTATTCACAGGCACAACAGGATCTGGGACCCGGGCTTGCCCAGAGGAGGAACATCTCATGGCTCTCGTCCTCAGCAGAGCCTGTTTCCAGAAAGGCACACGTCCGGCTCCTCGTCCCACACGGAAGGTGGCAGCCCTGAAAGCTGTTGCTGGTCTTCACCGTCCCCCTGCAGCCTATTCACAGGCACAACAGCATTCACGATGCGGGCTTGCCCAGAGGAGGAACATCTCATGGCTCTCGTCCTCGGCAGAGTCTGATTCCGAAAAGGCACACGTCTGGCTCCTTGTCCCACACGGAAGGTGGCAGCCCTGAAAGCTGTTGCTGGTCTTCACCGTCCCCCTGCAGCCTATTCACAGGCACAACAGGATCTGGGTCCCAGATTTGCCGGGACGAGGAACATCTCATGGCTCTCGTCCTCGGCAGAGCCTGATTCCGGAAAGGCACACGTCCGTCTCCTTGTCCCACACGGAAGGTGGCAGCCCTGAAAGCTGTTGCTGGTCCTCACCGTCCCCCTGCAGCCTATTCACAGGCACAACAGCATTCACGACGCGGGCTTGCCCAGAGGAGGAACATCTCATGGCTCTCGTCCTCGGCAGAGCCTGATTCCGGAAAGGCACACGTCCGGCTACTTGTCCCACACGGAAGGTGGCAGCCCTGAAAGCTGTTGCTGGTCTTCACCGTCCCCCTGCAGGCTATTCACAGGCACAACAGGATCTGGGACCCGGGCTTGCCCCGAGGAGGAACATCTCATGGCTCTCATCCTCGGCAGAGCCTGATTCCGGAAAGGCACACGTCCGGCTCCTTGTCCCCCACGGAAGGTGGCAGGCCGGAAAGATATTGCTGGTCCTCACTGTCCCCCTGCAGCCTATTCACAGGCACAACAGGATTCATGACGCGGGCTTTCCCAGAGGAGGAAGATCTCATGAATCTCGTCCTCGTCAGAGCCTGATTCCGAAAAGGCACTCGTCCGGCTCCTTGTCCCACACGGAAGGTGGCAGCCCTGAAAGCTGTTGCTGGTCTTCACCGTTCCCCTGTAGCCTATTCACAGGTACAACAGGATCTGGGACCCGGGCTTGCCCAGAGGAGGAACATCTCATGGCTCTCGTCCTCAGCAGAGCTTGTTTCCGAAAAGGCACACGTCCGGCTCCTCGTCCCACACGGAAGGTGGCAGCCCTGAAAGCTGTTGCTGGTCTTCACCGTCCCCTTGCAGCCTATTCACAGGCACAAAAGCATTCACAATGCGGGCTTGCCCAGTGGAGGAACATCTCATGGCTCTCGTCCTCGGCAGAGCCTGATTCCGAAAAGGCACACTTCCGGCTCCTTGTCCCACACGGAAGGTGGCAGCCCTGAAAGCTGTTGCTGGTCTTCACCATCCCCCTGCAGCCAATTCACAGGCACAACAGGATTCACGACGCGGGCTTGCCCAGAGGAGGAACATCTCATGGCTCTCGTCCTTGGCAGAGCCGCTTTCCGAAAAGGCACAGGTCCGGCTCCTTGTCCCACACGGAAGGTGGCAGCCCTGAAAGCTGTTCCTGGTCTTCACCGTCCCCCTGCAGCCTATTCACAGGCACAACAGGATCTGGGACCCGGGCTTGCCGAGAGGAGGAACATCTAATGGCTCTCGTCCTCGGCAGAGCCTGATTCCGAAAAGGCACATGTCCAGCTCCTTGTCCCACACGGAAGGTGGCAGCCCTGAAAGCTGTTGCTGGTGTTCACCATCCCCCTGCAGCCTATTCACAGGCACAACAGGATTCAGGACCCGGGCATGCCAAGAGGAGGAACATCTCATGGCTCTCGTCCTCGGCAGAGCCTGATTCGGGAAAGGCACATGTCCGGCTCCTTGTCCCACACGGAAGGTGGCAGCCCTGAAAGCTCTTGCTGGTCTTCACCGTCCCCCTGCAGCCTATTCACGGCACAACAGGATTCACGACGCGGGCTTGCCCAGAGGAGGAACATCTCATGGCTCTCGTCCTCGGCAGAGCCTGATTCCGAAAAGGCACACGTCCGGCTCCTTGTCCCACACGGAAGGTGGCAGCCCTGAAAGCTGTTGCTGGTGTTCACCGTCCCACTGCAGCCTATTCACAGGCACAACAGGATCTGGGACCCGGGCTTGCCCCGAGGAGGAAGATCTCATGGCTCTCGTCCTCGGCAGTGCCTGATTCCGGAAAGGCACACGTCCGGCTCCTTGTCCCACACGGAATGTGGCAGGCCGGAAAGATGTTGCTGGTCTTCACCGTCCCCCTGCAGCCTATTCACAGGCACAACAGGATTTACCACGCGGGCTTGCCCAGAGGAGGAAGATCTCATGACTCTCGTCCTCGGCAGAGCTTGATTCCGAAAAGGCACTCGTCCGGCTCGTTGTCCCACACGGAAGGTGGCAGCCCTGAAAGCTCTTGCTGGTCTTCACCGTCCCCCTGCAGTCTATTCACAGGTACAACAGGATCTGGGACCCGGGCTTGCCCAGAGGAGGAAGATCTCATGGCTCTCGTCCTCGGCAGAGCCTGATTCCGAAAAGGCACATGTCCGGCTCCTTGTCCCACACGGAAGGTGGCAGGCCGGAAAGATTTTGCTGGTCCTCACCGTCCCCCTGCAGCCAATTCACAGGCACAACAGGATCTGGGACCCGGGCTTGCCCAGAGGAGGAACATCTCATGGCTCTCGTCCTCGGCAGAGCCTGATTCCGAAAAGGCACACGTCCGGCTCCTTGTCCCACACGGAAGGTGGCAGTCCTGAAAGCTGTTGCTGGTCTTCACCGTCCCCCTGCAGCCTACTCACAGGCACAACAGGATCTGCGACCCGGGCTTGCCCCGAGGAGGAAGATCTCATGGCTCTCGTCCTCGGCAGGGCCTGTTTCTGAAAAGGCACATGTCCGGCTCCTTGTCCCACAGGGAAGGTGGCAGCCCTGAAAGCTGTTGCTGGTCTTCACCGTCCCCCTGCAGCCTATTCACACGTACAACAAGATATGGGACCCGGGCTTGCCCCAAGGAGGAAGATCTCATGGCTCTCCTCCTCGGCAGAGCCTGATTCCGGAAAGGCACACGTCCGGCTCATGTCCCACACGGAAGGTGGCAGGCCGGAAAGATGTTTGTGGTCTTCACCGTCCCCCTGCGGCCTATTCACAGGCAGAACAGGATTCAGGACCCGGGCTTGCCCAGAGCAGGAACATCTCATGGCTCTCGTCCTCAGCAGAGCCTGTTTCCGAAAAGGCACACGTCCGGCTCATGTCCCACACGGAACGTGGCAGCCCTGAAAGCTGTTGCTGGTCTTCACCGTCCCCATGCAGCCTATTCACAGGCACAACAGGATCTGGGACCCGGGCTTGCCCAGAGGAGGAACATCTCATGGCTCTCGTCCTCGGCAGAGCCTGATTCGGGAAAGGCACACGTCCGGCTCCTTGTCCCACACGGAAGGTGGCAGCCCTGAAAGCTGTTGCTGGTCTTCACCGTCCCCCTGCAGCCAATTCACAGGCACAACAGGATTCACGACACGGGCTTGCCCAGTGGAGGAACATCTCATGGCTCTCCTCCTCGGCAGAGCCTGATTCCGGAAAGGCACACATCCGGCTCCTTGTCCCACACGGAAGGTGGCAGCCCTGAAAGCTATTGCTGGACTTCACCGTCCCCCTGCAGCCAATTCACAGGCACAACAGGATTCACGACACGGGCTTGCCCAGTAGAGGAACATCTCATGGCTCTCCTCCTCGGCAGAGCCTGATTCCGGAAAGGCACACGTCCGGCTCTTTGTCCCACACGGAAGGTGGCAGGCCGGAAAGCTGTTGCTGGTCTTCACCGTCCCCCTGCAGCCTATTCACAGGTACAACAGGATCTGGGACCCGGGCTTGCCCCGAGGAGGAACATCTCATGGCTCTCCTCCTCGGCAGAGTCTGATTCAGAAAAGGCACACGTCCGGCTCCTTGTCCCACACGGAAGGTGGCAGCCCTGAAAGCTGTTGCTGGTCTTCACCGTCCCCCTGCAGCCAATTCACAGGCACTACAGTATTCAGGACACGGGCTTGCCCAGTGGAGGAACATCTCATGGCTCTCGTCCTCGGCAGAGCCTGATTCCGGAAAGGCACACGTCCGGCTCCTTGTCCCACACGGAAGGTGGCAGCCCTGAAAGCTGTTGCTGGTCTTCACCGTCCCCATGCAGCCTATTCACAGGCACAACAGGATCTGGGACCCGGGCTTGCCCAGAGGAGGAACATCTCATGGCTCTCGTCCTCGGCAGAGCCTGATTCGGGGAGGGCACACGTCCGGCTCCTTGTCCCACACGGAAGGTGGTAGCCCTGAAAGCTGTTGCTGGTCTTCACCGTCCCCCTGCAGCCAATTCACAGGCACAACAGGATTCACGACACGGGCTTGCCCAGTGGAGGAACATCTCATGGCTCTCCTCCTCGGCAGAGCCTGATTCCGGAAAGGCACACATCCGGCTCCTTGTCCCACACGGAAGGTGGCAGCCCTGAAAGCTATTGCTGGACTTCACCGTCCCCCTGCAGCCAATTCACAGGCACAACAGGATTCACGACACGGGCTTGCCCAGTAGAGGAACATCTCATGGCTCTCATCCTCGGCAGAGCCTGATTCCGGAAAGGCACACGTCCGGCTCTTTGTCCCACACGGAAGGTGGCAGCCCTGAAAGCTGTTGCTGGTCTTCACCGTCCCCCTGCAGCCTATTCACAGGCACAACAGGATTCAGGACCCGGGCATGCCCAGAGGAGGAACATCTCATGGCTCTCCTCCTCGGCAGAGTCTGATTCAGAAAAGGCACACGTCCGGCTCCTTGTCCCACACGGAAGGTGGCAGCCCTGAAAGCTGTTGCTGGTCTTCACCGTCCCCCTGCAGCCAATTCACAGGCACTACAGTATTCAGGACACGGGCTTGCCCAGTGGAGGAACATCTCATGGCTCTCGTCCTCGGCAGAGCCTGATTCGGGAAAGGCACACGTCCGGCTCCTTGTCCCACACGGAAGGTGGCAGTCCTGAAAGCTGTTGCTGGTCTTCACCGTCCCCCTGCAGCCTATTCACAGGCACAACAGGATCTGGGACCCGGGCTTGCCCCGAGGAGGAAGATCTCATGGCTCTCCTCCTCAGCAGAGCCTGATTCGGGAAAGGCACACGTCCGGCTCCTTGTCCCACACAGAAGGTGGCAGGCCGGAAAGATGTTTCTGGTCTTCACCGTCCCCCTGCGGCCTATTAACAGGCAGAACAGGATTCAGGACCAGGGCTTGCCCAGAGCAGGAACATCTCATGGCTCTCGTCCTCAGCAGAGCCTGTTTCCGAAAAGGCACACGTCCGGCTCCTCGTCCCACACGGAAGGTGGCAGCCCTGAAAGCTGTTGCTGGTCTTCACCGTCCCCATGCAGCCTATTCACAGGCACAACAGGATCTGGGACCCGGGCTTGCCCAGAGGAGGAACATCTCATGGCTCTCGTCCTCGGCAGAGCCTGATTCCGGAAAGGCACACGTCTGGCTCCTTGTCCCACACGGAAGGTGGCAGCCCTGAAAGCTGTTGCTGGTCTTCACCGTCCCCCTGCAGCCAATTCACAGGCACAACAGGATTCACGACACGGGCTTGCCCAGTGGAGGAACATCTCATGGCTCTCGTCCTCGGCAGAGCCTGATTCCGGAAAGGCACACGTCCGGCTCCTTGTCCCACACGGAAGGTGGCAGCCCTGAAAGCTGTTGCTGGACTTCACCGTCCCCCTGCAGCCAATTCACAGGCACAACAGGATTCACGACACGGGCTTGCCCAGTAGAGGAACATCTCATGGCTCTCATCCTCGGCAGAGCCTGATTCCGGAAAGGCACACGTCCGGCTCTTTGTCCCACAAGGAAGGTGGCAGCCCTGAAAGCTGTTGCTGGTCTTCACCGTCCCCCTGCAGCCTATTCACAGGTACAACAGGATCTGGGACCCGGGCTTGCCCCGAGGAGGAACATCTCATTGCTCTCGTCCTCGGCAGAGCCTGATTCCGGAAAGGCACACGTCCGGCTCCTTGTCCCACACGGAAGGTGGCAGCCCTGAAAGCTGTTGCTGGTCTTCACCGTCCCCCTGCAGCCTATTCACAGGCACAACAGGATTCAGGACCCGGGCATGCCCAGAGGAGGAACATCTCATGGCTCTCGTCCTCGGCAGACCCTGATTCCGGAAAGGCACACGTCTGGCTCCTTGTCCCAAACGGAAGGTGGCAGGCCGGAAAGCTGTTGCTGGTCTTCACCGTCCCCCTGCAGCCTATTCACAGGTACAACAGGATCTGGGACCCGGGCTTGCCCAGAGGAGGAAGATCTCATGGCTCTACTCCTCGGCAGAGCCTGATTCCGGAAAGGCACACGTCCGGCTCCTTGTCCCACACGGAAGGTGGCATGCCGGAAAGATGTTTCTGGTCTTCACCGTCCCCCTGCAGCCTATTCACAGGCAGAACAGGATTCAGGACCCGGGCTTGCCCAGAGCAGGAACATCTCATGGCTCTCGTCCTCAGCAGAGCCTGTTTCCGAAAAGGCACACGTCCGGCTCCTCGTCCCACACGGAACGTGGCAGCCCTGAAAGCTGTTGCTGGTCTTCACCGTCCCCATGCAGCCTATTCACAGGCACAACAGGATCTGGGACCCGGGCTTGCCCAGAGGAGGAACATCTCATGGCTCTCGTCCTCAGCAGAGCCTGTTTCCGAAAAGGCACACGTCCGGCTCCTCGTCCCACACGGAACGTGGCAGCCCTGAAAACTGTTGCTGGTCTTCACCGTCCCCCTGCAGCCTATTCACAGGCACAACAGCATTCACGATGCGGGCTTCCCAGGAGGAGGAAAATCTCATGGCTCTCGTCCTCGGAAGAGTCTGATTCCGAAAAGGCACACTTCCGGCTCCTTGTCCCACACGGAAGGTGGCAGCCCTGAAAGCTGTTGCTGGTCTTCACCATCCCCCTGCAGCCAATTCACAGGCACAACTGGATTCACGACGCGGGCTTGCCCACAGGAGGAACATCTCATGGCTCTCGTCCTCGGCAGAGCCTGATTCCGGAAAGGCACACGTCCGGCTCCGTGTCCCACACGGAAGGTGGCAGCCCTGAAAGCTGTTGCTGGTCTTCACCGTCCCCCTGCAGCCTATTCACAGGCACAACAGGATTCAGGACCCGGGCATGCCCAGAGGAGGAACATCTCATGGCTCTCGTCCTCGGCAGAGCCTGATTCCGGAAAGGCACACGTCCGGCTCCTTGTCCCACACGGAAGGTGGCAGCCCTGAAAGCTGTTGCTGGTCTTCACCGTCCCCCAGCAGCCAATTAACAGGCACAACACGATTCATGACGCGGGCTTGCCCAGAGGAGGAACATCTTATGGCTCTCTTCCTCGGCATAGCCTGATTCCGAAAAGGCACACGTCCGGCTCCTTGTCCCACACGGAAGGTGGCAGTCCTGAAAGCTGTTGCTGGTCTTCACCGTCCCCCTGCAGCCTATTCACAGGCACAACAGGATCTGCGACCCGGGCTTGCCCCGAGGAGGAAGATCTCATGGCTCTCCTCCTCGGCAGAGTCTGATTCCGAAAAGGCACACGTCCGGCTCCTTGTCCCACACGGAAGGTGGCAGCCCTGAAAGCTGTTGCTGGTCTTCTCCGTCCCCCTGCAGCCAATTCACAGGCACTACAGGATTCAGGACACGGGCTTGCCCAGTGGAGGAACATCTCATGGCTCTCGTCCTCGGCAGAGCCTGATTCCGGAAAGGCACACGTCCGGCTCCTTGTCCCACACGGAAGGTGGCAGCCCTGAAAGCTGTTGCTGGTCTTCACCGTCCCCCTGCAGCCTATTCACAGGCACAACAGGATATGGGACCCGGGCTTGCCCAGAGGAGGAACATCACATGGCTCTCGTCCTGGGCAGAGCCTGATTCCGAAAAGGCACACGTCCGGCTCCTTGTCCCACATGGAAGGTGGCAGGCTGGAAAGATGTTGCTGGTCCTCACCGTCCCCCTGCAGCCTATTCACAGGCACAACAGGATCTGGGACCCGGGCTTGCCCAGAGGAGGAACATCTTATGGCTCTCCTCCTCGGCAGAGCCTGATTCCGGAAAGGCACACGTCCGGCTCCTCGTCCCACACGGAAGGTGGCAGCCCTGAAAGCTGTTGCTGGTCTTCACCGTCCCCCTGCAGCCTATTCACAGGCACAACAGGTTTCATGACGCGGGCTTTCCGATAGGAGGAACATCTCATGGCTCTCGTCCTCGGCAGAGCCTGATTCCGGAAAGGCACACGTCCGGCTCCTTGTCCCACACGGAAGGTGGCAGCCCTGAAAGCTGTTGCTGGTCTTCACCGTCCCCCTGCAGCCTATTCACAGGTACAACAGGATCTGGGACCCGGGCTTGCCCCGAGGAGGAAGATCTCATGGCTCTCGTCCTCGGCAGAGCCTGATTCCGGAAAGGCACATGTCCGGCTCCTCGTCCGACACGGAAGGTGGCAGCCCTGAAAGCTGTTGCTGGTCTTCACCGTCCCCCTGCAGCCTATTCACAGGCACAACAGGATTCACGACGCGGGCTTACCCAGAGGAGGAAAAGCTCATGGCTCTCGTCCTCGGCAGAGTCTGATTCCGAAAAGGCACTCGTCCGGCTCCTTGTCCCACACGGAAGGTGGCAGCCCTGAAAGCTGTTGCTGGTCTTCACCATCCCCCTGCAGCCTATTCACAGGCACAAAAGGATCTGGGACCCGGGCTTGCCCAGAGGAGGAACATCTTATGGCTCTCGTCCTCGGCAGAGCCTGATTCCGAAAAGGCACTCGTCCGGCTCCTCGTCCCACACGGAAGGTGGCAGCCCTGAAGGCTGTTGCTGGTCTTCACCGTCCCCCTGCAGCCTATTCACAGGTACAACAGGATCTGGGACCCGGGCTTGCCCCGAGGAGGAAGATCTCATGGCTCTCCTCCTCAGCAGAGCCTGATTCGGGAAAGGCACACGTCCGGCTCCTTGTCCCACACAGAAGGTGGCAGGCCGGAAAGATGTTTCTGGTCTTCACCGTCCCCCTGCGGCCTATTAACAGGCAGAACAGGATTCAGGACCAGGGCTTGCCCAGAGCAGGAACATCTCATGGCTCTCGTCCTCAGCAGAGCCTGTTTCCGAAAAGGCACACGTCCGGCTCCTCGTCCCACACGGAAGGTGGCAGCCCTGAAAGCTGTTGCTGGTCTTCACCGTCCCCATGCAGCCTATTCACAGGCACAACAGGATCTGGGACCCGGGCTTGCCCAGAGGAGGAACATCTCATGGCTCTCGTCCTCGGCAGAGCCTGATTCCGGAAAGGCACACGTCTGGCTCCTTGTCCCACACGGAAGGTGGCAGCCCTGAAAGCTGTTGCTGGTCTTCACCGTCCCCCTGCAGCCAATTCACAGGCACAACAGGATTCACGACACGGGCTTGCCCAGTGGAGGAACATCTCATGGCTCTCGTCCTCGGCAGAGCCTGATTCCGGAAAGGCACACGTCCGGCTCCTTGTCCCACACGGAAGGTGGCAGCCCTGAAAGCTGTTGCTGGACTTCACCGTCCCCCTGCAGCCAATTCACAGGCACAACAGGATTCACGACACGGGCTTGCCCAGTAGAGGAACATCTCATGGCTCTCATCCTCGGCAGAGCCTGATTCCGGAAAGGCACACGTCCGGCTCTTTGTCCCACACGGAAGGTGGCAGCCCTGAAAGCTGTTGCTGGTCTTCACCGTCCCCCTGCAGCCTATTCACAGGTACAACAGGATCTGGGACCCGGGCTTGCCCCGAGGAGGAACATCTCATGGCTCTCGTCCTCGGCAGAGCCTGATTCCGGAAAGGCACACGTCCGGCTCCTTGTCCCACACGGAAGGTGGCAGCCCTGAAAGCTGTTGCTGGTCTTCACCGTCCCCCTGCAGCCTATTCACAGGCACAACAGGATTCAGGACCCGGGCATGCCCAGAGGAGGAACATCTCATGGCTCTCGTCCTCGGCAGACCCTGATTCCGGAAAGGCACACGTCTGGCTCCTTGTCCCAAACGGAAGGTGGCAGGCCGGAAAGCTGTTGCTGGTCTTCACCGTCCCCCTGCAGCCTATTCACAGGTACAACAGGATCTGGGACCCGGGCTTGCCCAGAGGAGGAAGATCTCATGGCTCTCCTCCTCGGCAGAGCCTGATTCCGGAAAGGCACACGTCCGGCTCCTTGTCCCACACGGAAGGTGGCATGCCGGAAAGATGTTTCTGGTCTTCACCGTCCCCCTGCAGCCTATTCACAGGCAGAACAGGATTCAGGACCCGGGCTTGCCCAGAGCAGGAACATCTCATGGCTCTCGTCCTCAGCAGAGCCTGTTTCCGAAAAGGCACACGTCCGGCTCCTCGTCCCACACGGAACGTGGCAGCCCTGAAAGCTGTTGCTGGTCTTCACCGTCCCCATGCAGCCTATTCACAGGCACAACAGGATCTGGGACCCGGGCTTGCCCAGAGGAGGAACATCTCATGGCTCTCGTCCTCAGCAGAGCCTGTTTCCGAAAAGGCACACGTCCGGCTCCTCGTCCCACACGGAACGTGGCAGCCCTGAAAACTGTTGCTGGTCTTCACCGTCCCCCTGCAGCCTATTCACAGGCACAACAGCATTCACGATGCGGGCTTCCCAGGAGGAGGAAAATCTCATGGCTCTCGTCCTCGGAAGAGTCTGATTCCGAAAAGGCACACTTCCGGCTCCTTGTCCCACACGGAAGGTGGCAGCCCTGAAAGATGTTGCTGGTCCTCACCGTCCCCCTGCAGCCTATTCACAGGTACAACAGGATCTGGGACCCGGGCTTGCCCAGAGGAGGAACATCTCATGTCTCTCCTCCTCGGCAGAGACTGATTCCGAAAAGGCACACGTCTGGCTCCTTGTCCCACACGGAAGGTGGCAGCCCTGAAAGCTGTTGCTGGTCTTCACCGTCCCCCTGCAGCCTATTCACAAGCACAACAGGATCTGGGGCCCGGGCCTGCCCAGAGGAGGAACATCTCATGGCTCTCGTCCTCGGAAGAGCCTGTTTCCGAAAAGGCACACGTCCGGCACCTTGTCCCACACGGAAGGAGGCAGCCCTGAAAGCTGTTGCTGGTCTTCACCATCCCCCTGCAGCCTATTCACAGGTACAACAGGATCTGGGACCCGGGCTTGCCCAGAGGAGGAACATCTCATGGCTCTCGTCCTCGGCAGAGCCTGATTCCGAAAAGGCACATGTCCGGCTCCTTGTCGCACACGGAAGGAGGCAGCCCTGAAAGCTGTTGCTGGTCTTCACCATCCCCCTGCAGCCTATTCACAGGTACAACAGGATCTGGGACCCGGGCTTGCCCAGAGGAGGAACATCTCATGGCTCTCGTCCTCGGCAGAGCCTGATTCCGAAAAGGCACACGTCCGGCTCCTTGTCCCACACGGAAGGTGGCAGCCCTGAAAGCTGTTGCTGGTCTTCACCGTCCCCCTGCAGCCTATTCACAGGTACAACAGGATCTGGGACCCGGGCTTGCCCAGTGGAGGAATATCTCATGGCTCTCGTCCTCAGCAGAGCCTGTTTCCGAAAAGGCACACGTCCGGCTCCTTGTCCCACACGGAAGGTGGCAGCCCTGAAAGCTGTTGCTGGTCTTCACCGTCCCCCTGCAGCCTATTCACAGGCACAACAGGATCTGGGACCCGGGCTTGCCCAGAGGAGGAACATCTCATGGCTCTCGTCCTCAGCAGAGCCTGTTTCCAGAAAGGCACACGTCCGGCTCCTCGTCCCACACGGAAGGTGGCAGCCCTGAAAGCTGTTGCTGGTCTTCACCGTCCCCCTGCAGCCTATTCACAGGCACAACAGCATTCACGATGCGGGCTTGCCCAGAGGAGGAACATCTCATGGCTCTCGTCCTCGGCAGAGTCTGATTCCGAAAAGGCACACGTCTGGCTCCTTGTCCCACACGGAAGGTGGCAGCCCTGAAAGCTGTTGCTGGTCCTCACCGTCCCCCTGCAGCCTATTCACAGGCACAACAGCATTCACGACGCGGGCTTGCCGGGACGAGGAACATCTCATGGCTCTCGTCCTCGGCAGAGCCTGATTCCGGAAAGGCACACGTCCGTCTCCTTGTCCCACACGGAAGGTGGCAGCCCTGAAAGCTGTTGCTGGTCTTCACCGTCCCCCTGCAGGCTATTCACAGGCACAACAGGATCTGGGACCCGGGCTTGCCCCGAGGAGGAACATCTCATGGCTCTCATCCTCGGCAGAGCCTGATTCCGGAAAGGCACACGTCCGGCTCCTTGTCCCCCACGGAAGGTGGCAGGCCGGAAAGATATTGCTGGTCCTCACTGTCCCCCTGCAGCCTATTCACAGGCACAACAGGATTCATGACGCGGGCTTTCCCAGAGGAGGAAGATCTCATGAATCTCGTCCTCGTCAGAGCCTGATTCCGAAAAGGCACTCGTCCGGCTCCTTGTCCCACACGGAAGGTGGCAGCCCTGAAAGCTGTTGCTGGTCTTCACCGTTCCCCTGTAGCCTATTCACAGGTACAACAGGATCTGGGACCCGGGCTTGCCCAGAGGAGGAACATCTCATGGCTCTCGTCCTCAGCAGAGCTTGTTTCCGAAAAGGCACACGTCCGGCTCCTCGTCCCACACGGAAGGTGGCAGCCCTGAAAGCTGTTGCTGGTCTTCACCGTCCCCTTGCAGCCTATTCACAGGCACAAAAGCATTCACAATGCGGGCTTGCCCAGTGGAGGAACATCTCATGGCTCTCGTCCTCGGCAGAGCCTGATTCCGAAAAGGCACACTTCCGGCTCCTTGTCCCACACGGAAGGTGGCAGCCCTGAAAGCTGTTGCTGGTCTTCACCATCCCCCTGCAGCCAATTCACAGGCACAACAGGATTCACGACGCGGGCTTGCCCAGAGGAGGAACATCTCATGGCTCTCGTCCTTGGCAGAGCCGCTTTCCGAAAAGGCACAGGTCCGGCTCCTTGTCCCACACGGAAGGTGGCAGCCCTGAAAGCTGTTCCTGGTCTTCACCGTCCCCCTGCAGCCTATTCACAGGCACAACAGGATCTGGGACCCGGGCTTGCCGAGAGGAGGAACATCTAATGGCTCTCGTCCTCGGCAGAGCCTGATTCCGAAAAGGCACATGTCCAGCTCCTTGTCCCACACGGAAGGTGGCAGCCCTGAAAGCTGTTGCTGGTGTTCACCATCCCCCTGCAGCCTATTCACAGGCACAACAGGATTCAGGACCCGGGCATGCCAAGAGTAGGAACATCTCATGGCTCTCGTCCTCGGCAGAGCCTGATTCGGGAAAGGCACATGTCCGGCTCCTTGTCCCACACGGAAGGTGGCAGCCCTGAAAGCTCTTGCTGGTCTTCACCGTCCCCCTGCAGCCTATTCACGGCACAACAGGATTCACGACGCGGGCTTGCCCAGAGGAGGAACATCTCATGGCTCTCGTCCTCGGCAGAGCCTGATTCCGAAAAGGCACACGTCCGGCTCCTTGTCCCACACGGAAGGTGGCAGCCCTGAAAGCTGTTGCTGGTGTTCACCGTCCCACTGCAGCCTATTCACAGGCACAACAGGATCTGGGACCCGGGCTTGCCCCGAGGAGGAAGATCTCATGGCTCTCGTCCTCGGCAGTGCCTGATTCCGGAAAGGCACACGTCCGGCTCCTTGTCCCACACGGAATGTGGCAGGCCGGAAAGATGTTGCTGGTCTTCACCGTCCCCCTGCAGCCTATTCACAGGCACAACAGGATTTACCACGCGGGCTTGCCCAGAGGAGGAAGATCTCATGACTCTCGTCCTCGGCAGAGCTTGATTCCGAAAAGGCACTCGTCCGGCTCGTTGTTCCACACGGAAGGTGGCAGCCCTGAAAGCTCTTGCTGGTCTTCACCGTCCCCCTGCAGTCTATTCACAGGTACAACAGGATCTGGGACCCGGGCTTGCCCCGAGGAGGAAGATCTCATGGCTCTCGTACTCGGCAGAGCCTGATTCCGAAAAGGCACATGTCCGGCTCCTTGTCCCACACGGAAGGTGGCAGGCCGGAAAGATTTTGCTGGTCCTCACCGTCCCCCTGCAGCCAATTCACAGGCACAACAGGATCTGGGACCCGGGCTTGCCCAGAGGAGGAACATCTCATGGCTCTCGTCCTCGGCAGAGCCTGATTCCGAAAAGGCACACGTCCGGCTCCTTGTCCCACACGGAAGGTGGCAGTCCTGAAAGCTGTTGCTGGTCTTCACCGTCCCCCTGCAGCCTACTCACAGGCACAACAGGATCTGCGACCCGGGCTTGCCCCGAGGAGGAAGATCTCATGGCTCTCGTCCTCGGCAGGGCCTGTTTCTGAAAAGGCACATGTCCGGCTCCTTGTCCCACAGGGAAGGTGGCAGCCCTGAAAGCTGTTGCTGGTCTTCACCGTCCCCCTGCAGCCTATTCACACGTACAACAAGATATGGGACCCGGGCTTGCCCCAAGGAGGAAGATCTCATGGCTCTCCTCCTCGGCAGAGCCTGATTCCGGAAAGGCACACGTCCGGCTCATGTCCCACACGGAAGGTGGCAGCCCTGAAAGCTGTTGCTGGTCTTCACCGTCCCCCTGCAGCCAATTCACAGGCACAACAGGATTCACGACACGGGCTTGCCCAGTGGAGGAACATCTCATGGCTCTCCTCCTCGGCAGAGCCTGATTCCGGAAAGGCACACATCCGGCTCCTTGTCCCACACGGAAGGTGGCAGCCCTGAAAGCTATTGCTGGACTTCACCGTCCCCCTGCAGCCAATTCACAGGCACAACAGGATTCACGACACGGGCTTGCCCAGTAGAGGAACATCTCATGGCTCTCCTCCTCGGCAGAGCCTGATTCCGGAAAGGCACACGTCCGGCTCTTTGTCCCACACGGAAGGTGGCAGGCCGGAAAGCTGTTGCTGGTCTTCACCGTCCCCCTGCAGCCTATTCACAGGTACAACAGGATCTGGGACCCGGGCTTGCCCCGAGGAGTAAAATCTCATGGCTCTCCTCCTCGGCAGAGTCTGATTCAGAAAAGGCACACGTCCGGCTCCTTGTCCCACACGGAAGGTGGCAGCCCTGAAAGCTGTTGCTGGTCTTCACCGTCCCCCTGCAGCCAATTCACAGGCACTACAGTATTCAGGACACGGGCTTGCCCAGTGGAGGAACATCTCATGGCTCTCGTCCTCGGCAGTGCCTGATTCCGTAAAGGCACACGTCCGGCTCCTTGTCCCACACGGAAGGTGGCAGCCCTGAAAGCTGTTGCTGGTCTTCACCGTCCCCATGCAGCCTATTCACAGGCACAACAGGATCTGGGACCCGGGCTTGCCCAGAGGAGGAACATCTCATGGCTCTCGTCCTCGGCAGAGCCTGATTCGGGAAAGGCACACGTCCGGCTCCTTGTCCCACACGGAAGGTGGTAGCCCTGAAAGCTGTTGCTGGTCTTCACCGTCCCCCTGCAGCCAATTCACAGGCACAACAGGATTCACGACACGGGCTTGCCCAGTGGAGGAACATCTCATGGCTCTCCTCCTCGGCAGTGCCTGATTCCGGAAAGGCACACATCCGGCTCCTTGTCCCACACGGAAGGTGGCAGCCCTGAAAGCTATTGCTGGACTTCACCGTCCCCCTGCAGCCAATTCACAGGCACAACAGGATTCACGACACGGGCTTGCCCAGTAGAGGAACATCTCATGGCTCTCATCCTCGGCAGAGCCTGATTCCGGAAAGGCACACGTCCGGCTCTTTGTCCCACACGGAAGGTGGCAGCCCTGAAAGCTGTTGCTGGTCTTCACCGTCCCCCTGCAGCCTATTCACAGGCACAACAGGATTCAGGACCCGGGCATGCCCAGAGGAGGAACATCTCATGGCTCTCCTCCTCGGCAGAGTCTGATTCAGAAAAGGCACACGTCCGGCTCCTTGTCCCACACGGAAGGTGGCAGCCCTGAAAGCTGTTGCTGGTCTTCACCGTCCCCCTGCAGCCAATTCACAGGCACTACAGTATTCAGGACACGGGCTTGCCCAGTGGAGGAACATCTCATGGCTCTCGTCCTCGGCAGAGCCTGATTCGGGAAAGGCACACGTCCGGCTCCTTGTCCCACACGGAAGGTGGCAGTCCTGAAAGCTGTTGCTGGTCTTCACCGTCCCCCTGCAGCCTATTCACAGGCACAACAGGATCTGCGACCCGGGCTTGCCCCGAGGAGGAAGATCTCATGGCTCTCCTCCTCAGCAGAGCCTGATTCGGGAAAGGCACACGTCCGGCTCCTTGTCCCACACAGAAGGTGGCAGGCCGGAAAGATGTTTCTGGTCTTCACCGTCCCCCTGCGGCCTATTAACAGGCAGAACAGGATTCAGGACCAGGGCTTGCCCAGAGCAGGAACATCTCATGGCTCTCGTCCTCAGCAGAGCCTGTTTCCGAAAAGGCACACGTCCGGCTCCTCGTCCCACACGGAAGGTGGCAGCCCTGAAAGCTGTTGCTGGTCTTCACCGTCCCCATGCAGCCTATTCACAGGCACAACAGGATCTGGGACCCGGGCTTGCCCAGAGGAGGAACATCTCATGGCTCTCGTCCTCGGCAGAGCCTGATTCCGGAAAGGCACACGTCTGGCTCCTTGTCCCACACGGAAGGTGGCAGCCCTGAAAGCTGTTGCTGGTCTTCACCGTCCCCCTGCAGCCAATTCACAGGCACAACAGGATTCACGACACGGGCTTGCCCAGTGGAGGAACATCTCATGGCTCTCGTCCTCGGCAGAGCCTGATTCCGGAAAGGCACACGTCCGGCTCCTTGTCCCACACGGAAGGTGGCAGCCCTGAAAGCTGTTGCTGGACTTCACCGTCCCCCTGCAGCCAATTCACAGGCACAACAGGATTCACGACACGGGCTTGCCCAGTAGAGGAACATCTCATGGCTCTCATCCTCGGCAGAGCCTGATTCCGGAAAGGCACACGTCCGGCTCTTTGTCCCACACGGAAGGTGGCAGCCCTGAAAGCTGTTGCTGGTCTTCACCGTCCCCCTGCAGCCTATTCACAGGTACAACAGGATCTGGGACCCGGGCTTGCCCCGAGGAGGAACATCTCATTGCTCTCGTCCTCGGCAGAGCCTGATTCCGGAAAGGCACACGTCCGGCTCCTTGTCCCACACGGAAGGTGGCAGCCCTGAAAGCTGTTGCTGGTCTTCACCGTCCCCCTGCAGCCTATTCACAGGCACAACAGGATTCAGGACCCGGGCATGCCCAGAGGAGGAACATCTCATGGCTCTCGTCCTCGGCAGACCCTGATTCCGGAAAGGCACACGTCTGGCTCCTTGTCCCAAACGGAAGGTGGCAGGCCGGAAAGCTGTTGCTGGTCTTCACCGTCCCCCTGCAGCCTATTCACAGGTACAACAGGATCTGGGACCCGGGCTTGCCCAGAGGAGGAAGATCTCATGGCTCTACTCCTCGGCAGAGCCTGATTCCGGAAAGGCACACGTCCGGCTCCTTGTCCCACACGGAAGGTGGCATGCCGGAAAGATGTTTCTGGTCTTCACCGTCCCCCTGCAGCCTATTCACAGGCAGAACAGGATTCAGGACCCGGGCTTGCCCAGAGCAGGAACATCTCATGGCTCTCGTCCTCAGCAGAGCCTGTTTCCGAAAAGGCACACGTCCGGCTCCTCCTCCCACACGGAACGTGGCAGCCCTGAAAGCTGTTGCTGGTCTTCACCGTCCCCATGCAGCCTATTCACAGGCACAACAGGATCTGGGACCCGGGCTTGCCCAGAGGAGGAACATCTCATGGCTCTCGTCCTCAGCAGAGCCTGTTTCCGAAAAGGCACACGTCCGGCTCCTCGTCCCACACGGAACGTGGCAGCCCTGAAAACTGTTGCTGGTCTTCACCGTCCCCCTGCAGCCTATTCACAGGCACAACAGCATTCACGATGCGGGCTTCCCAGGAGGAGGAAAATCTCATGGCTCTCGTCCTCGGAAGAGTCTGATTCCGAAAAGGCACACTTCCGGCTCCTTGTCCCACACGGAAGGTGGCAGCCCTGAAAGCTGTTGCTGGTCTTCACCATCCCCCTGCAGCCAATTCACAGGCACAACTGGATTCACGACGCGGGCTTGCCCAGAGGAGGAACATCTCATGGCTCTCGTCCTCGGCAGAGCCTGATTCCGGAAAGGCACACGTCCGGCTCCGTGTCCCACACGGAAGGTGGCAGCCCTGAAAGCTGTTGCTGGTCTTCACCGTCCCCCTGCAGCCTATTCACAGGCACAACAGGATTCAGGACAAGGGCATGCCCAGAGGAGGAACATCTCATGGCTCTCGTCCTCGGCAGAGCCTGATTCCGGAAAGGCACACGTCCGGCTCCTTGTCCCACACGGAAGGTGGCAGCCCTGAAAGCTGTTGCTGGTCTTCACCGTCCCCCTGCAGCCAATTAACAGGCACAACAGGATTCATGACGCGGGCTTGCCCAGAGGAGGAACATCTTATGGCTCTCTTCCTCGGCATAGCCTGATTCCGAAAAGGCACACGTCCGGCTCCTTGTCCCACACGGAAGGTGGCAGTCCTGAAAGCTGTTGCTGGTCTTCACCGTCCCCCTGCAGCCTATTCACAGGCACAACAGGATCTGCGACCCGGGCTTGCCCCGAGGAGGAAGATCTCATGGCTCTCCTCCTCGGCAGAGTCTGATTCCGAAAAGGCACACGTCCGGCTCCTTGTCCCACACGGAAGGTGGCAGCCCTGAAAGCTGTTGCTGGTCTTCTCCGTCCCCCTGCAGCCAATTCACAGGCACTACAGGATTCAGGACACGGGCTTGCCCAGTGGAGGAACATCTCATGGCTCTCGTCCTCGGCAGAGCCTGATTCCGGAAAGGCACACGTCCGGCTCCTTGTCCCACACGGAAGGTGGCAGCCCTGAAAGCTGTTGCTGGTCTTCACCGTCCCCCTGCAGCCTATTCACAGGCACAACAGGATATGGGACCCGGGCTTGCCCAGAGGAGGAACATCACATGGCTCTCGTCCTGGGCAGAGCCTGATTCCGAAAAGGCACACGTCCGGCTCCTTGTCCCACATGGAAGGTGGCAGGCTGGAAAGATGTTGCTGGTCCTCACCGTCCCCCTGCAGCCTATTCACAGGCACAACAGGATCTGGGACCCGGGCTTGCCCAGAGGAGGAACATCTTATGGCTCTCCTCCTCGGCAGAGCCTGATTCCGGAAAGGCACACGTCCGGCTCCTCGTCCCACACGGAAGGTGGCAGCCCTGAAAGCTGTTGCTGGTCTTCACCGTCCCCCTGCAGCCTATTCACAGGCACAACAGGTTTCATGACGCGGGCTTTCCGATAGGAGGAACATCTCATGGCTCTCGTCCTCGGCAGAGCCTGATTCCGGAAAGGCACACGTCCGGCTCCTTGTCCCACACGGAAGGTGGCAGCCCTGAAAGCTGTTGCTGGTCTTCACCGTCCCCCTGCAGCCTATTCACAGGTACAACAGGATCTGGGACCCGGGCTTGCCCCGAGGAGGAAGATCTCATGGCTCTCGTCCTCGGCAGAGCCTGATTCCGGAAAGGCACATGTCCGGCTCCTCGTCCGACACGGAAGGTGGCAGCCCTGAAAGCTGTTGCTGGTCTTCACCGTCCCCCTGCAGCCTATTCACAGGCACAACAGGATTCACGACACGGGCTTACCCAGAGGAGGAAAAGCTCATGGCTCTCGTCCTCGGCAGAGTCTGATTCCGAAAAGGCACTCGTCCGGCTCCTTGTCCCACACGGAAGGTGGCAGCCCTGAAAGCTGTTGCTGGTCTTCACCATCCCCCTGCAGCCTATTCACAGGCACAAAAGGATCTGGGACCCGGGCTTGCCCAGAGGAGGAACATCTTATGGCTCTCGTCCTCGGCAGAGCCTGATTCCGAAAAGGCACTCGTCCGGCTCCTCGTCCCACACGGAAGGTGGCAGCCCTGAAGGCTGTTGCTGGTCTTCACCGTCCCCCTGCAGCCTATTCACAGGTACAACAGGATCTGGGACCCGGGCTTGCCCCGAGGAGGAAGATCTCATGGCTCTCCTCCTCAGCAGAGCCTGATTCGGGAAAGGCACACGTCCGGCTCCTTGTCCCACACAGAAGGTGGCAGGCCGGAAAGATGTTTCTGGTCTTCACCGTCCCCCTGCGGCCTATTAACAGGCAGAACAGGATTCAGGACCAGGGCTTGCCCAGAGCAGGAACATCTCATGGCTCTCGTCCTCAGCAGAGCCTGTTTCCGAAAAGGCACACGTCCGGCTCCTCGTCCCACACGGAAGGTGGCAGCCCTGAAAGCTGTTGCTGGTCTTCACCGTCCCCATGCAGCCTATTCACAGGCACAACAGGATCTGGGACCCGGGCTTGCCCAGAGGAGGAACATCTCATGGCTCTCGTCCTCGGCAGAGCCTGATTCCGGAAAGGCACACGTCTGGCTCCTTGTCCCACACGGAAGGTGGCAGCCCTGAAAGCTGTTGCTGGTCTTCACCGTCCCCCTGCAGCCAATTCACAGGCACAACAGGATTCACGACACGGGCTTGCCCAGTGGAGGAACATCTCATGGCTCTCGTCCTCGGCAGAGCCTGATTCCGGAAAGGCACACGTCCGGCTCCTTGTCCCACACGGAAGGTGGCAGCCCTGAAAGCTGTTGCTGGACTTCACCGTCCCCCTGCAGCCAATTCACAGGCACAACAGGATTCACGACACGGGCTTGCCCAGTAGAGGAACATCTCATGGCTCTCATCCTCGGCAGAGCCTGATTCCGGAAAGGCACACGTCCGGCTCTTTGTCCCACACGGAAGGTGGCAGCCCTGAAAGCTGTTGCTGGTCTTCACCGTCCCCCTGCAGCCTATTCACAGGTACAACAGGATCTGGGACCCGGGCTTGCCCCGAGGAGGAAGATCTCATGGCTCTCGTCCTCGGCAGAGCCTGATTCCGGAAAGGCACATGTCCGGCTCCTTGTCCCACATGGAAGGTGGCAGGCCGGAAAGATGTTGCTGGTCCTCACCGTCCCCCTGCAGCCTATTCACAGGTACAACAGGATCTGGGACCCGGGCTTGCCCCGAGGAGGAAGATCTCATGGCTCTCGTCCTCGGCAGAGCCTGATTCTGGAAAGGCACATGTCCGGCTCCTCGTCCGACACGGAAGGTGGCAGCCCTGAAAGCTGTTGCTGGTCTTCACCGTCCCCCTGCAGCCTATTCACAGGCACAACAGGATTCACGACGCGGGCTTACCCAGAGGAGGAAAAGCTCATGGCTCTCGTCCTCGGCAGAGTCTGATTCCGAAAAGGCACTCGTCCGGCTCCTTGTCCCACACGGAAGGTGGCAGCCCTGAAAGCTGTTGCTGGTCTTCACCATCCCCCTGCAGCCTATTCACAGGCACAAAAGGATCTGGGACCCGGGCTTGCCCAGAGGAGGAACATCTTATGGCTCTCGTCCTCGGCAGAGCCTGATTCCGAAAAGGCACTCGTCCGGCTCCTCGTCCCACACGGAAGGTGGCAGCCCTGAAGGCTGTTGCTGGTCTTCACCGTCCCCCTGCAGCCTATTCACAGGTACAACAGGATCTGGGACCCGGGCTTGCCCCGAGGAGGAAGATCTCATGGCTCTCGTCCTCGGCAGAGCCTGATTCCGGAAAGGCACATGTCCGGCTCCTTGTCCCATACGGAAGGTGGCAGCCCTGAAAGCTGTTGCTGGTCTTCACCGTCCCCCTGCAGCCTATTCACAGGCACAACAGGATCTGGGACCCGGGCTTGCCCAGAGGAGGAACATCTTATGGCTCTCCTCCTCGGCAGAGCCTGATTCCGGAAAGGCACACGTCCGGCTCCTCGTCCCACACGGAAGGTGGCAGCCCTGAAAGCTGTTGCTGGTCTTCACCGTCCCCCTGCAGCCTATTCACAGGCACAACAGGATTCACGACGCGGGCTTACCCAGAGGAGGAAAAGCTCATGGCTCTGGTCCTCGGCAGAGTCTGATTCCGAAAAGGCACTCGTCCGGCTCCTTGTCCCACACGGAAGGTGGCAGCCCTGAAAGCTGTTGCTGGTCTTCACCATCCCCCTGCAGCCTATTCACAGGCACAAAAGGATCTGGGACCCGGGCTTGCCCAGAGGAGGAACATCTTATGGCTCTCGTCCTCGGCAGAGCCTGATTCCGAAAAGGCACTCGTCCTGCTCCTCGTCCCACACGAAAGGTGGCAGCCCTGAAGGCTTTTGCTGGTCTTCACCGTCCCCCTGCAGCCTATTCACAGGCACAACAGCATTCACGACGTGGGCTTGCCCAGAGGAGGAACATCTCATGGCTCTCGTCCTCGGCAGAGACTGATTCCGAAAAGGCACACGTCCAGCTCCTTGTCCGACACGGAAGGTGGCAGCCCTGAAAGCTGTTGCTGGTCTTCACCGTCCCCCTGCAGCCTATTCACAGGCACAACAGGTTTCATGACGCGGGCTTTCCGATAGGAGGAACATCTCATGGCTCTCGTCCTCGGCAGAGCCTGATTCCGAAAAGGCACACGTCCGGCTCCTTGTCGCACACGGAAGGAGGCAGCCCTGAAAGCTGTTGCTGGTCTTCACCGTCCCCCTGCAGCCTATTCACAGGTACAACAGGATCTGGGACCCGGGCTTGCCCCGAGGAGGAAGATCTCATGGCTCTCGTCCTCGGCAGAGCCTGATTCCGGAAAGGCACATGTCCGGCTCCTCGTCCGACACGGAAGGTGGCAGCCCTGAAAGCTGTTGCTGGTCTTCACCGTCCCCCTGCAGCCTATTCACAGGCACAACAGGATTCACGACGCGGGCTTACCCAGAGGAGAAAAAGCTCATGGCTCTGGTCCTCGGCAGAGTCTGATTCCGAAAAGGCACTCGTCCGGCTCGTTGTCCCACACGGAAGGTGGCAGCCCTGAAAGCTGTTGCTGGTCTTCACCGTCCCCCTGCAGCCTATTCACAGGCACAACAGGATCTGGGACCCGGGCTTGCCCAGAGGAGGAACATCTCATGGCTCTCGTCCTGGGCAGAGCCTGATTCCAAAAAGGCACACGTCCGGCTCCTTGTCCCACATGGAAGGTGGCAGGCCGGAAAGATGTTGCTGGTCCTCACCGTCCCCCTGCAGCCTATTCACAGGCACAACAGGATCTGGGACCCGGGCTTGCCCAGAGGAGGAACATCTTATGGCTCTCCTCCTCGGCAGAGCCTGATTCCGGAAAGGCACACGTCCGGCTCCTCGTCCCACACGGAAGGTGGCAGCCCTGAAAGCTGTTGCTGGTCTTCACCGTCCCCCTGCAGCCTATTCACAGGCACAACAGGTTTCATGACGCGGGCTTTCCGATAGGAGGAACATCTCATGGCTCTCGTCCTCGGCAGAGCCTGATTCCGAAAAGGCACACGTCCGGCTCCTTGTCCCACACGGAAGGTGGCAGCCCTGAAAGCTGTTGCTGGTCTTCACCGTCCCCCTGCAGCCTATTCACAGGTACAACAGGATCTGGGACCCGGGCTTGCCCCGAGGAGGAAGATCTCATGGCTCTCGTCCTCGGCAGAGCCTGATTCCGGAAAGGCACATGTCCGGCTCCTCGTCCGACACGGAAGGTGGCAGCCCTGAAAGCTGTTGCTGGTCTTCACCGTCCCCCTGCAGCCTATTCACAGGCACAACAGGATTCACGACGCGGCCTTACCCAGAGGAGGAAAAGCTCATGGCTCTGGTCCTCGGCAGAGTCTGATTCCGAAATGCACTCGTCCGGCTCCTTGTCCCACACGGAAGGTGGCAGCCCTGAAAGCTGTTGCTGGTCTTCACCATCCCCCTGCAGCCTATTCACAGGCACAAAAGGATCTGCGACCCGGGCTTGCCCAGAGGAGGAACATCTTATGGCTCTCGTCCTCGGCAGAGCCTGATTCCGAAAAGGCACTCGTCCTGCTCCTCGTCCCACACGAAAGGTGGCAGCCCTGAAGGCTTTTGCTGGTCTTCACCGTCCCCCTGCAGCCTATTCACAGGCACAACAGCATTCACGACGTGGGCTTGCCCAGAGGAGGAACATCTCATGGCTCTCGTCCTCGGCAGAGACTGATTCCGAAAAGGCACACGTCCGGCTCCTTGTCCCACACGGAAGGTGCCAGTCCCACACGGAAGGTGCCAGCCCTGAAAGCTGTTGCTGGTCTTCACCGTCCCCCTGCAGCCTATTCACAGGCAAAACAGGATCTGGAACCCGGGCTTGCCCAGGGGAGGAACATCTCATGGCTCTCGTCCTCGGCAGAGCCTGATTCCGGAAAGACACATGTCCGGCTCCTTGTCCCACACAGAAAGGTGGCAGCCCTGAAAGCTGTTGCTGGTCTTCACCGTCCCCCTGCAGCCTATTCACAGGTACAACAGGATCTGGGACCCGGGCTTGCCCCGAGGAGGAAGATCTCATGGCTCTCGTCCTCAGCAGAGCCTGTTTCCGAAAAGGCACACGTCCGGCTCCTCGTCCGACACGGAAGGTGGCAGCCCTGAAAGCTGTTGCTGGTCTTCACCGTCCCCCTGCAGCCTATTCACAGGCACAACAGGATTCACGACGCGGGATTGCCCAGAGGAGGAACATCTCATGGCTCTCGTCCTTGGCAGAGCCTGATTCCGAAAAGGCACACGTCCAGCTCCTTGTCCCAGACGGAAGGTGGCAGCCCTGAAAGCTGTTGCTGGTCTTCACCGTCCCCCTGCAGCCTATTCACAGGTAGAACAGGATCTGGGACCCGGGCTTGCCCAGAGGAGGAACATCTCATGGCTCTCCTCCTCGGCAGAGCCTGATTCCGAAAAGGCACACGTCCGGCTCCTTGTCGCACATGGAAGGTGGCAGCCCTGAAATCTGTTGCTGGTCTTCACCGTCCCCCTGCAGCCTATTCACAGGCAAAACAGGATTCACGACGCGGGCTTGCCCAGAGGAGGAACATCTCATGGCTCTCGTCCTCGGCAGAGCCTGATTCCGAAAAGGCACACTTCTGGCTCCTTGTCCCAGACGGAAGTTGGCAGCCCTGAAAGCTGTTGCTGGTCTTCACCGTCCCCCTGCAGCCTATTCACAGGTACAACAGGATCTGGGACCCGGGCTTGCCCACAGGAGGAACATCTGATGGCTCTCGTCCTCGGCAGAGCCTGATTCCGGAAAGGCACACGTCCGGCTCCTTGTCCCACACGGAAGGTGGCAGCCCTGAAAGCTGTTGCTGGTCTTCACCGTCCCCCTGCAGCCTATTCACAGGTACAACAGGATCTGGGACCCGGGCTTGCCCCGAGGAGGAAGATCTCATGGCTCTCGTCCTCGGCAGAGCCTGATTCCGGAAAGGCACATGTCCGGCTCCTCGTCCGACACGGAAGGTGGCAGCCCTGAAAGCTGTTGCTGGTCTTCACCGTCCCCCTGCAGCCTATTCACAGGCACAACAGGATTCACGACACGGGCTTACCCAGAGGAGGAAAAGCTCATGGCTCTCGTCCTCGGCAGAGTCTGATTCCGAAAAGGCACTCGTCCGGCTCCTTGTCCCACACGGAAGGTGGCAGCCCTGAAAGCTGTTGCTGGTCTTCACCATCCCCCTGCAGCCTATTCACAGGCACAAAAGGATCTGGGACCCGGGCTTGCCCAGAGGAGGAACATCTTATGGCTCTCGTCCTCGGCAGAGCCTGATTCCGAAAAGGCACTCGTCCGGCTCCTCGTCCCACACGGAAGGTGGCAGCCCTGAAGGCTGTTGCTGGTCTTCACCGTCCCCCTGCAGCCTATTCACAGGTACAACAGGATCTGGGACCCGGGCTTGCCCCGAGGAGGAAGATCTCATGGCTCTCCTCCTCAGCAGAGCCTGATTCGGGAAAGGCACACGTCCGGCTCCTTGTCCCACACAGAAGGTGGCAGGCCGGAAAGATGTTTCTGGTCTTCACCGTCCCCCTGCGGCCTATTAACAGGCAGAACAGGATTCAGGACCAGGGCTTGCCCAGAGCAGGAACATCTCATGGCTCTCGTCCTCAGCAGAGCCTGTTTCCGAAAAGGCACACGTCCGGCTCCTCGTCCCACACGGAAGGTGGCAGCCCTGAAAGCTGTTGCTGGTCTTCACCGTCCCCATGCAGCCTATTCACAGGCACAACAGGATCTGGGACCCGGGCTTGCCCAGAGGAGGAACATCTCATGGCTCTCGTCCTCGGCAGAGCCTGATTCCGGAAAGGCACACGTCTGGCTCCTTGTCCCACACGGAAGGTGGCAGCCCTGAAAGCTGTTGCTGGTCTTCACCGTCCCCCTGCAGCCAATTCACAGGCACAACAGGATTCACGACACGGGCTTGCCCAGTGGAGGAACATCTCATGGCTCTCGTCCTCGGCAGAGCCTGATTCCGGAAAGGCACACGTCCGGCTCCTTGTCCCACACGGAAGGTGGCAGCCCTGAAAGCTGTTGCTGGACTTCACCGTCCCCCTGCAGCCAATTCACAGGCACAACAGGATTCACGACACGGGCTTGCCCAGTAGAGGAACATCTCATGGCTCTCATCCTCGGCAGAGCCTGATTCCGGAAAGGCACACGTCCGGCTCTTTGTCCCACACGGAAGGTGGCAGCCCTGAAAGCTGTTGCTGGTCTTCACCGTCCCCCTGCAGCCTATTCACAGGTACAACAGGATCTGGGACCCGGGCTTGCCCCGAGGAGGAAGATCTCATGGCTCTCGTCCTCGGCAGAGCCTGATTCCGGAAAGGCACATGTCCGGCTCCTTGTCCCACATGGAAGGTGGCAGGCCGGAAAGATGTTGCTGGTCCTCACCGTCCCCCTGCAGCCTATTCACAGGTACAACAGGATCTGGGACCCGGGCTTGCCCCGAGGAGGAAGATCTCATGGCTCTCGTCCTCGGCAGAGCCTGATTCTGGAAAGGCACATGTCCGGCTCCTCGTCCGACACGGAAGGTGGCAGCCCTGAAAGCTGTTGCTGGTCTTCACCGTCCCCCTGCAGCCTATTCACAGGCACAACAGGATTCACGACGCGGGCTTACCCAGAGGAGGAAAAGCTCATGGCTCTCGTCCTCGGCAGAGTCTGATTCCGAAAAGGCACTCGTCCGGCTCCTTGTCCCACACGGAAGGTGGCAGCCCTGAAAGCTGTTGCTGGTCTTCACCATCCCCCTGCAGCCTATTCACAGGCACAAAAGGATCTGGGACCCGGGCTTGCCCAGAGGAGGAACATCTTATGGCTCTCGTCCTCGGCAGAGCCTGATTCCGAAAAGGCACTCGTCCGGCTCCTCGTCCCACACGGAAGGTGGCAGCCCTGAAGGCTGTTGCTGGTCTTCACCGTCCCCCTGCAGCCTATTCACAGGTACAACAGGATCTGGGACCCGGGCTTGCCCCGAGGAGGAAGATCTCATGGCTCTCGTCCTCGGCAGAGCCTGATTCCGGAAAGGCACATGTCCGGCTCCTTGTCCCACACGGAAGGTGGCAGCCCTGAAAGCTGTTGCTGGTCTTCACCGTCCCCCTGCAGCCTATTCACAGGCACAACAGGATCTGGGACCCGGGCTTGCCCAGAGGAGGAACATCTTATGGCTCTCCTCCTCGGCAGAGCCTGATTCCGGAAAGGCACACGTCCGGCTCCTCGTCCCACACGGAAGGTGGCAGCCCTGAAAGCTGTTGCTGGTCTTCACCGTCCCCCTGCAGCCTATTCACAGGCACAACAGGATTCACGACGCGGGCTTACCCAGAGGAGGAAAAGCTCATGGCTCTCGTCCTCGGCAGAGTCTGATTCCGAAAAGGCACTCGTCCGGCTCCTTGTCCCACACGGAAGGTGGCAGCCCTGAAAGCTGTTGCTGGTCTTCACCATCCCCCTGCAGCCTATTCACAGGCACAAAAGGATCTGGGACCCGGGCTTGCCCAGAGGAGGAACATCTTATGGCTCTCGTCCTCGGCAGAGCCTGATTCCGAAAAGGCACTCGTCCTGCTCCTCGTCCCACACGAAAGGTGGCAGCCCTGAAGGCTTTTGCTGGTCTTCACCGTCCCCCTGCAGCCTATTCACAGGCACAACAGCATTCACGACGTGGGCTTGCCCAGAGGAGGAACATCTCATGGCTCTCGTCCTCGGCAGAGACTGATTCCGAAAAGGCACACGTCCGGCTCCTAGTCCGACACGGAAGGTGGCAGCCCTGAAAGCTGTTGCTGGTCTTCACCGTCCCCCTGCAGCCTATTCACAGGCACAACAGGTTTCATGACGCGGGCTTTCCGATAGGAGGAACATCTCATGGCTCTCGTCCTCGGCAGAGCCTGATTCCGAAAAGGCACACGTCCGGCTCCTTGTCGCACACGGAAGGAGGCAGCCCTGAAAGCTGTTGCTGGTCTTCACCGTCCCCCTGCAGCCTATTCACAGGTACAACAGGATCTGGGACCCGGGCTTGCCCCGAGGAGGAAGATCTCATGGCTCTCGTCCTCGGCAGAGCCTGATTCCGGAAAGGCACATGTCCGGCTCCTCGTCCGACACGGAAGGTGGCAGCCCTGAAAGCTGTTGCTGGTCTTCACCGTCCCCCTGCAGCCTATTCACAGGCACAACAGGATTCACGACGCGGGCTTACCCAGAGGAGAAAAAGCTCATGGCTCTGGTCCTCGGCAGAGTCTGATTCCGAAAAGGCACTCGTCCGGCTCGTTGTCCCACACGGAAGGTGGCAGCCCTGAAAGCTGTTGCTGGTCTTCACCGTCCCCCTGCAGCCTATTCACAGGCACAACAGGATCTGGGACCCGGGCTTGCCCAGAGGAGGAACATCTCATGGCTCTCGTCCTGGGCAGAGCCTGATTCCAAAAAGGCACACGTCCGGCTCCTTGTCCCACATGGAAGGTGGCAGGCCGGAAAGATGTTGCTGGTCCTCACCGTCCCCCTGCAGCCTATTCACAGGCACAACAGGATCTGGGACCCGGGCTTGCCCAGAGGAGGAACATCTTATGGCTCTCCTCCTCGGCAGAGCCTGATTCCGGAAAGGCACACGTCCGGCTCCTCGTCCCACACGGAAGGTGGCAGCCCTGAAAGCTGTTGCTGGTCTTCACCGTCCCCCTGCAGCCTATTCACAGGCACAACAGGTTTCATGACGCGGGCTTTCCGATAGGAGGAACATCTCATGGCTCTCGTCCTCGGCAGAGCCTGATTCCGAAAAGGCACACGTCCGGCTCCTTGTCCCACACGGAAGGTGGCAGCCCTGAAAGCTGTTGCTGGTCTTCACCGTCCCCCTGCAGCCTATTCACAGGTACAACAGGATCTGGGACCCGGGCTTGCCCCGAGGAGGAAGATCTCATGGCTCTCGTCCTCGGCAGAGCCTGATTCCGGAAAGGCACATGTCCGGCTCCTCGTCCGACACGGAAGGTGGCAGCCCTGAAAGCTGTTGCTGGTCTTCACCGTCCCCCTGCAGCCTATTCACAGGCACAACAGGATTCACGACGCGGCCTTACCCAGAGGAGGAAAAGCTCATGGCTCTGGTCCTCGGCAGAGTCTGATTCCGAAATGCACTCGTCCGGCTCCTTGTCCCACACGGAAGGTGGCAGCCCTGAAAGCTGTTGCTGGTCTTCACCATCCCCCTGCAGCCTATTCACAGGCACAAAAGGATCTGCGACCCGGGCTTGCCCAGAGGAGGAACATCTTATGGCTCTCGTCCTCGGCAGAGCCTGATTCCGAAAAGGCACTCGTCCTGCTCCTCGTCCCACACGAAAGGTGGCAGCCCTGAAGGCTTTTGCTGGTCTTCACCGTCCCCCTGCAGCCTATTCACAGGCACAACAGCATTCACGACGTGGGCTTGCCCAGAGGAGGAACATCTCATGGCTCTCGTCCTCGGCAGAGACTGATTCCGAAAAGGCACACGTCCGGCTCCTTGTCCCACACGGAAGGTGCCAGTCCCACACGGAAGGTGCCAGCCCTGAAAGCTGTTGCTGGTCTTCACCGTCCCCCTGCAGCCTATTCACAGGCAAAACAGGATCTGGAACCCGGGCTTGCCCAGGGGAGGAACATCTCATGGCTCTCGTCCTCGGCAGAGCCTGATTCCGGAAAGACACATGTCCGGCTCCTTGTCCCACACAGAAAGGTGGCAGCCCTGAAAGCTGTTGCTGGTCTTCACCGTCCCCCTGCAGCCTATTCACAGGTACAACAGGATCTGGGACCCGGGCTTGCCCCGAGGAGGAAGATCTCATGGCTCTCGTCCTCAGCAGAGCCTGTTTCCGAAAAGGCACACGTCCGGCTCCTCGTCCGACACGGAAGGTGGCAGCCCTGAAAGCTGTTGCTGGTCTTCACCGTCCCCCTGCAGCCTATTCACAGGCACAACAGGATTCACGACGCGGGATTGCCCAGAGGAGGAACATCTCATGGCTCTCGTCCTTGGCAGAGCCTGATTCCGAAAAGGCACACGTCCAGCTCCTTGTCCCAG
>NW_026060922.1:0-21207 GCF_929443795.1 Astur gentilis
GCAGTTTTTCACTATCCCTCTGCAGCCTATCCACAGGCACAACAGCTTTTGGGATCTCTGCTTTCCCAGAGACTCAGCATGTCACGGTGCTCGCTCTCGGCAGAAGCTTTTTTCTGAAAAGGCAAACTTACGGCTCCTTCTCCCACAGGGAAGGTGCCAGCCCTGAAAACTAATGCAGTTTTTCACTATCCCTCTGCAGCCTATCCACAGGCACAACAGCTTTGGGGATCTCTGCTTTCCCAGAGACTCAGCATGTCACGGTGCTCGCTCTCGGCAGAAGCTTTTTTCTGAAAAGGCAAACTTACGGCTCCTTCTCCCACAGGGAAGGTGCCAGCCCTGAAAACTAATGCAGTTTTTTCACTATCCCTCTGCAGCCTATCCACAGGCACAACAGCTTTGGGGATCTCTGCTTTCCCAGAGACTCAGCATGTCACGGTGCTCGCTCTCGGCAGAAGCTTTTTTCTGAAAAGGCAAACTTACGGCTCCTTCTCCCACAGGGAAGGTGCCAGCCCTGAAAACTAATGCAGTTTTTCACTATCCCTCTGCAGCCTATCCACAGGCACAACAGCTTTGGGGATCTCTGCTTTCCCACAGACTCAGCATGTCACGGTGCTCACTCTCGCCAGAGCCTTTTTCTGAAAAGGCAAACTTACGGCTCCTTCTCCCACAAGGAAGGTGCCAGCCCTGAAAGATCTTGCTGGTATTCACTATCCCTCTGCAGCCTATCCACAGGCACAACAGCTTTTGGGATCTCTGCTTTCCCAGAGACTCAGCATGTCACGGTGCTCGCTCTCGGCAGAAGCTTTTTTCTGAAAAGGCAAACTTACGGGCTCCTTCTCCCACAGGGAAGGTGCCAGCCCTGAAAACTAATGCAGTTTTTCACTATCCCTCTGCAGCCTATCCACAGGCACAACAGCTTTGGGGATCTCTGCTTTCCCAGAGACTCAGCATGTCACGGTGCTCGCTCTCGGCAGAAGCTTTTTTCTGAAAAGGCAAACTTACGGCTCCTTCTCCCACAGGGAAGGTTGCCAGCCCTGAAAACTAATGCAGTTTTTTCACTATCCCTCTGCAGCCTATCCACAGGCACAACAGCTTTGGGGATCTCTGCTTTCCCAGAGACTCAGCATGTCCACGGTGCTCGCTCTCGGCAGAAGCTTTTTTCTGAAAAGGCAAACTTACGGCTCCTTCTCCCACAGGGGAAGGTGCCAGCCCTGAAAACTAATGCAGTTTTTCACTATCCCTCTGCAGCCTATCCACAGGCACAACAGCTTTGGGGATCTCTGCTTTCCCAGAGACTCAGCATGTCACGGTGCTCGCTCTCGGCAGAAGCTTTTTTCTGAAAAGGCAAACTTACGGCTCCTTCTCCCACAGGGAAGGTGCCAGCCCTGAAAACTAATGCAGTTTTTCACTATCCCTCTGCAGCCTATCCACAGGCACAACAGCTTTGGGGGATCTCTGCTTTCCCAGAGACTCAGCATGTCACGGTGCTCGCTCTCGGCAGAAGCTTTTTTCTGAAAAGGCAAACTTACGGCTCCTTCTCCCACAGGGAAGGTGCCAGCCCTGAAAACTAATGCAGTTTTTCACTATCCCTCTGCAGCCTATCCACAGGCACAACAGCTTTGGGGATCTCTGCTTTCCCAGAGACTCAGCATGTCACGGTGCTCGCTCTCGGCAGAAGCTTTTTTCTGAAAAGGCAAACTTACGGCTCCTTCTCCCACAGGGAAGGTGCCAGCCCTGAAAACTAATGCAGTTTTTCACTATCCCTCTGCAGCCTATCCACAGGCACAACAGCTTTGGGGATCTCTGCTTTCCCAGAGACTCAGCATGTCACGGTGCTCACTCTCGGCAGAAGCTTTTTCTGAAAAGGCAAACTTACGGCTCCTTCTCCCACAGGGAAGGTGCCAGCCCTGAAAACTAATGCAGTTTTTCACTATCCCTCTGCAGCCTATCCACAGGCACAACAGCTTTGGGGATCTCTGCTTTCCCAGAGACTCAGCATGTCACGGTGCTCGCTCTCGGCAGAAGCTTTTTTCTGAAAAGGCAAACTTACGGCTCCTTCTCCCACAGGGAAGGTGCCAGCCCTGAAAACTAATGCAGTTTTTCACTATCCCTCTGCAGCCTATCCACAGGCACAACAGCTTTGGGGATCTCTGCTTTCCCAGAGACTCAGCATGTCACGGTGCTCGCTCTCGGCAGAAGCTTTTTTCTGAAAAAGAAAACTTTCGGCTCCTTCTCCCTCAGGGAAGGTGCTAGCCCTGAAAACTAATGCAGTTTTTCACTATCCCTCTGCAGCCTATCCACAGGCACAACAGCTTTGGGGATCTCTGCTTTTCCAGAGACTCAGCATGTCACGGTGCTCGCTCTCGGCAGAGCCTTTTTCTGAAAAGGCAAACTTACGGCTCCTTCTCCCACAAGGAAGGTGCCAGCCCTGAAAACTAATGCAGTTTTTCACTATCCCTCTGCAGCCTATCCACAGGCACAACAGCTTTGGGGATCTCTGCTTTCCCAGAGACTCAGCATGTCACGGTGCTCGCTCTCGGCAGAAGCTTTTTTCTGAAAAGGCAAACTTACGGCTCCTTCTCCCACAGGGAAGGTGCCAGCCCTGAAAACTAATGCAGTTTTTCACTATCCCTCTGCAGCCTATCCACAGGCACAACAGCTTTTGGGATCTCTGCTTTCCCAGAGACTCAGCATGTCACGGTGCTCGCTCTCGGCAGAAGCTTTTTTCTGAAAAGGCAAACTTACGGCTCCTTCTCCCACAGGGAAGGTGCCAGCCCTGAAAACTAATGCAGTTTTTCACTATCCCTCTGCAGCCTATCCACAGGCACAACAGCTTTGGGGATCTCTGCTTTCCCAGAGACTCAGCATGTCACGGTCCTCGCTCTCGGCAGAAGCTTTTTTCTGAAAAGGCAAACTTACGGCTCCTTCTCCCACAGGGAAGGTGCCAGCCCTGAAAACTAATGCAGTTTTTCACTATCCCTCTGCAGCCTATCCACAGGCACAACAGCTTTGGGGATCTCTGCTTTCCCAGAGACTCAGCATGTCACGGTGCTCGCTCTCGGCAGAGCCTTTTTCTGAAAAGGCAAACTTACGGCTCCTTCTCCCACAAGGAAGGTGCCAGCCCTGAAAACTAATGCAGTTTTTCACTATCCCTCTGCAGCCTATCCACAGGCACAACAGCTTTGGGGATCTCTGCTTTCCCAGAGACTCAGCATGTCACGGTGCTCGCTCTCGGCAGAAGCTTTTTCTGAAAAGGAAAACTTACGGCTCCTTCTCCCACAGGGAAGGTGCCAGCCCTGAAAACTAATGCAGTTTTTCACTATCCCTCTGCAGCCTATCCACAGGCACAACAGCTTTGGGGATCTCTGCTTTCCCAGAGACTCAGCATGTCACGGTGCTCGCTCTCGGCAGAAGCTTTTTTCTGAAAAGGCAAACTTACGGCTCCTTCTCCCACAGGGAAGGTGCCAGCCCTGAAAACTAATGCAGTTTTTCACTATCCCTCTGCAGCCTATCCACAGGCACAACAGCTTTGGGGATCTCTGCTTTCCCACAGGACTCAGCATGTCACGGTGCTCGCTCTCGGCAGAAGCTTTTTTCTGAAAAGGCAAACTTACGGCTCCTTCTCCCACAGGGAAGGTGCCAGCCCTGAAAGATCTTGCTGGTATTCACTATCCCTCTGCAGCCTATCCACAGGCACAACAGCATTGGGGATCTCTGCTTTCCCAGAGACTCAGCATGTCACGGTGCTCGCTCTCGGCAGAAGCTTTTTTCTGAAAAGGCAAACTTACGGCTCCTTCTCCCACAGGGAAGGTGCCAGCCCTGAAAACTAATGCAGTTTTTCACTATCCCTCTGCAGCCTATCCACAGGCACAACAGCTTTGGGGATCTCTGCTTTCCCAGAGACTCAGCATGTCACGGTGCTCGCTCTCGGCAGAAGCTTTTTTCTGAAAAGGCAAACTTACGGCTCCTTCTCCCACAGGGAAGGTGCCAGCCCTGAAAACTAATGCAGTTTTTCACTATCCCTCTGCAGCCTATCCACAGGCACAACAGCTTTTGGGATCTCTGCTTTCCCAGAGACTCAGCATGTCACGGTGCTCGCTCTCGGCAGAAACTTTTTTCTGAAAAGGCAAACTTACGGCTCCTTCTCCCACAGGGAAGGTGCCAGCCCTGAAAACTAATGCAGTTTTTCACTATCCCTCTGCAGCCTATCCACAGGCACAACAGCTTTTGGGATCTCTGCTTTCCCAGAGACTCAGCATGTCACGGTGCTCGCTCTCGGCAGAAGCTTTTTTCTGAAAAGGCAAACTTACGGCTCCTTCTCCCACAGGGAAGGTGCCAGCCCTGAAAACTAATGCAGTTTTTCACTATCCCTCTGCAGCCTATCCACAGGCACAACAGCTTTGGGGATCTCTGCTTTCCCAGAGACTCAGCATGTCACGGTGCTCGCTCTCGGCAGAGCCTTTTTCTGAAAAGGCAAACTTACGGCTCCTTCTCCCACAAGGAAGGTGCCAGCCCTGAAAACTAATGCAGTTTTTCACTATCCCTCTGCAGCCTATCCACAGGCACAACAGCTTTGGGGATCTCTGCTTTCCCAGAGACTCAGCATGTCACGGTGCTCGCTCTCGGCAGAAGCTTTTTTCTGAAAAGGCAAAACTTACGGCTCCTTCTCCCACAGGGAAGGTGCCAGCCCTGAAAACTAATGCAGTTTTTCACTATCCCTCTGCAGCCTATCCACAGGCACAACAGCTTTGGGGATCTCTGCTTTCCCAGAGACTCAGCATGTCACGGTGCTCGCTCTCGGCAGAAGCTTTTTTCTGAAAAGGCAAACTTACGGCTCCTTCTCCCACAGGGAAGGGTGCCAGCCCTGAAAACTAAAGCAGTTTTTCACTATCCCTCTGCAGCCTATCCACAGGCACAACAGCTTTTGGGATCTCTGCTTTCCCAGAGACTCAGCATGTCACGGTGCTCGCTCTCGGCAGAAGCTTTTTTCTGAAAAGGCAAACTTACGGCTCCTTCTCCCACAGGGAAGGTGCCAGGCCCTGAAAACTAATGCAGTTTTTCACTATCCCTCTGCAGCCTATCCACAGGCACAACAGCTTTGGGGATCTCTGCTTTCCCAGAGACTCAGCATGTCACGGTGCTCGCTCTCGGCAGAAGCTTTTTTCTGAAAAGGCAAACTTACGGCTCCTTCTCCCACAGGGAAGGTGCCAGCCCTGAAAACTAATGCAGTTTTTCACTATCCCTCTGCAGCCTATCCACAGGCACAACAGCTTTGGGGATCTCTGCTTTCCCACAGACTCAGCATGTCACGGTGCTCGCTCTCGGCAGAAGCTTTTTTCTGAAAAGGCAAACTTACGGCTCCTTCTCCCACAGGGAAGGTGCCAGCCCTGAAAGATCTTGCTGGTATTCACTATCCCTCTGCAGCCTATCCACAGGCACAACAGCTTTTGGGATCTCTGCTTTCCCAGAGACTCAGCATGTCACGGTGCTCGCTCTCGGCAGAAGCTTTTTTCTGAAAAGGCAAACTTACGGCTCCTTCTCCCACAGGGAAGGTGCCAGCCCTGAAAACTAATGCAGTTTTTCACTATCCCTCTGCAGCCTATCCACAGGCACAACAGCTTTGGGGATCTCTGCTTTCCCAGAGACTCAGCATGTCACGGTGCTCGCTCTCGGCAGAAGCTTTTTTCTGAAAAGGCAAACTTACGGCTCCTTCTCCCACAGGGAAGGTGCCAGCCCTGAAAACTAATGCAGTTTTTCACTATCCCTCTGCAGCCTATCCACAGGCACAACAGCTTTTGGGATCTCTGCTTTCCCAGAGACTCAGCATGTCACGGTGCTCGCTCTCGGCAGAAGCTTTTTTCTGAAAAGGCAAACTTACGGCTCCTTCTCCCACAGGGAAGGTGCCAGCCCTGAAAACTAATGCAGTTTTTCACTATCCCTCTGCAGCCTATCCACAGGCACAACAGCTTTGGGGATCTCTGCTTTCCCAGAGACTCAGCATGTCACGGTGCTCGCTCTCGGCAGAAGCTTTTTTCTGAAAAGGCAAACTTACGGCTCCTTCTCCCACAGGGAAGGTGCCAGCCCTGAAAACTAATGCAGTTTTTCACTATCCCTCTGCAGCCTATCCACAGGCACAACAGCTTTGGGGATCTCTGCTTTCCCAGAGACTCAGCATGTCACGGTGCTCGCTCTCGGCAGAAGCTTTTTTCTGAAAAGGCAAACTTACGGCTCCTTCTCCCACAGGGAAGGTGCCAGCCCTGAAAACTAATGCAGTTTTTCACTATCCCTCTGCAGCCTATCCACAGGCACAACAGCTTTGGGGATCTCTGCTTTCCCAGAGACTCAGCATGTCACGGTGCTCACTCTCGGCAGAAGCTTTTTCTGAAAAGGCAAACTTACGGCTCCTTCTCCCACAAGGAAGGTGCCAGCCCTGAAAACTAATGCAGTTTTTCACTATCCCTCTGCAGCCTATCCACAGGCACAACAGCTTTGGGGATCTCTGCTTTCCCAGAGACTCAGCATGTCACGGTGCTCGCTCTCGGCAGAAGCTTTTTTCTGAAAAGGCAAACTTACGGCTCCTTCTCCCACAGGGAAGGTGCCAGCCCTGAAAACTAATGCAGTTTTTCACTATCCCTCTGCAGCCTATCCACAGGCACAACAGCTTTGGGGATCTCTGCTTTCCCAGAGACTCAGCATGTCACGGTGCTCGCTCTCGGCAGAAGCTTTTTTCTGAAAAGGCAAACTTACGGCTCCTTCTCCCACAGGGAAGGTGCCAGCCCTGAAAACTAATGCAGTTTTTCACTATCCCTCTGCAGCCTATCCACAGGCACAACAGCTTTTGGGATCTCTGCTTTCCCAGAGACTCAGCATGTCACGGTGCTCGCTCTCGGCAGAAGCTTTTTTCTGAAAAGGCAAACTTACGGCTCCTTCTCCCACAGGGAAGGTGCCAGCCCTGAAAACTAATGCAGTTTTTCACTATCCCTCTGCAGCCTATCCACAGGCACAACAGCTTTTGGGATCTCTGCTTTCCCAGAGACTCAGCATGTCACGGTGCTCGCTCTCGGCAGAAGCTTTTTTCTGAAAAGGCAAACTTACGGCTCCTTCTCCCACAGGGAAGGTGCCAGCCCTGAAAACTAATGCAGTTTTTCACTATCCCTCTGCAGCCTATCCACAGGCACAACAGCTTTGGGGATCTCTGCTTTCCCAGAGACTCAGCATGTCACGGTGCTCGCTCTCGGCAGAAGCTTTTTTCTGAAAAGGCAAACTTACGGCTCCTTCTCCCACAGGGAAGGTGCCAGCCCTGAAAACTAATGCAGTTTTTCACTATCCCTCTGCAGCCTATCCACAGGCACAACAGCTTTGGGGATCTCTGCTTTCCCAGAGACTCAGCATGTCACGGTGCTCACTCTCGGCAGAAGCTTTTTCTGAAAAGGCAAACTTACGGCTCCTTCTCCCACAAGGAAGGTGCCAGCCCTGAAAACTAATGCAGTTTTTCACTATCCCTCTGCAGCCTATCCACAGGCACAACAGCTTTGGGGATCTCTGCTTTCCCAGAGACTCAGCATGTCACGGTGCTCGCTCTCGGCAGAAGCTTTTTTCTGAAAAGGCAAACTTACGGCTCCTTCTCCCACAGGGAAGGTGCCAGCCCTGAAAACTAATGCAGTTTTTCACTATCCCTCTGCAGCCTATCCACAGGCACAACAGCTTTGGGGATCTCTGCTTTCCCAGAGACTCAGCATGTCACGGTGCTCGCTCTCGGCAGAAGCTTTTTTCTGAAAAGGCAAACTTACGGCTCCTTCTCCCACAGGGAAGGTGCCAGCCCTGAAAACTAATGCAGTTTTTCACTATCCCTCTGCAGCCTATCCACAGGCACAACAGCTTTGGGGATCTCTGCTTGCCCAGAGACTCAGCATGTCACGGTGCTCGCTCTCGGCAGAAGCTTTTTTCTGAAAAGGCAAACTTACGGCTCCTTCTCCCACAGGGAAGGTGCCAGCCCTGAAAACTAATGCAGTTTTTCACTATCCCTCTGTAGCCTATCCACAGGCACAACAGCTTTGGGGATCTGTGCTTTCCCAGAGACTCAGCATGTCACGGTGCTCGCTCTCGGCAGAAGCTTTTTTCTGAAAAGGCAAACTTACGGCTCCTTCTCCCACAGGGAAGGTGCCAGCCCTGAAAACTAATGCAGTTTTTCACTATCCCTCTGCAGCCTATCCACAGGCACAACAGCTTTGGGGATCTCTGCTTTCCCAGAGACTCAGCATGTCACGGTGCTCACTCTCGGCAGAAGCTTTTTCTGAAAAGGCAAACTTACGGCTCCTTCTCCCACAAGGAAGGTGCCAGCCCTGAAAACTAATGCAGTTTTTCACTATCCCTCTGCAGCCTATCCACAGGCACAACAGCTTTGGGGATCTCTGCTTTCCCAGAGACTCAGCATGTCACGGTGCTCGCTCTCGGCAGAAGCTTTTTTCTGAAAAGGCAAACTTACGGCTCCTTCTCCCACAGGGAAGGTGCCAGCCCTGAAAACTAATGCAGTTTTTCACTATCCCTCTGCAGCCTATCCACAGGCACAACAGCTTTGGGGATCTCTGCTTTCCCAGAGACTCAGCATGTCACGGTGCTCGCTCTCGGCAGAAGCTTTTTTCTGAAAAGGCAAACTTACGGCTCCTTCTCCCACAGGGAAGGTGCCAGCCCTGAAAACTAATGCAGTTTTTCACTATCCCTCTGCAGCCTATCCACAGGCACAACAGCTTTTGGGATCTCTGCTTTCCCAGAGACTCAGCATGTCACGGTGCTCGCTCTCGGCAGAAGCTTTTTTCTGAAAAGGCAAACTTACGGCTCCTTCTCCCACAGGGAAGGTGCCAGCCCTGAAAACTAATGCAGTTTTTCACTATCCCTCTGCAGCCTATCCACAGGCACAACAGCTTTTGGGATCTCTGCTTTCCCAGAGACTCAGCATGTCACGGTGCTCGCTCTCGGCAGAAGCTTTTTTCTGAAAAGGCAAACTTACGGCTCCTTCTCCCACAGGGAAGGTGCCAGCCCTGAAAACTAATGCAGTTTTTCACTATCCCTCTGCAGCCTATCCACAGGCACAACAGCTTTTGGGATCTCTGCTTTCCCAGAGACTCAGCATGTCACGGTGCTCGCTCTCGGCAGAAGCTTTTTTCTGAAAAGGCAAACTTACGGCTCCTTCTCCCACAGGGAAGGTGCCAGCCCTGAAAACTAATGCAGTTTTTCACTATCCCTCTGCAGCCTATCCACAGGCACAACAGCTTTGGGGATCTCTGCTTTCCCAGAGACTCAGCATGTCACGGTGCTCGCTCTCGGCAGAAGCTTTTTTCTGAAAAGGCAAACTTACGGCTCCTTCTCCCACAGGGAAGGTGCCAGCCCTGAAAACTAATGCAGTTTTTCACTATCCCTCTGCAGCCTATCCACAGGCACAACAGCTTTGGGGATCTCTGCTTTCCCAGAGACTCAGCATGTCACGGTGCTCGCTCTCGGCAGAAGCTTTTTTCTGAAAAGGCAAACTTACGGCTCCTTCTCCCACAGGGAAGGTGCCAGCCCTGAAAACTAATGCAGTTTTTCACTATCCCTCTGCAGCCTATCCACAGGCACAACAGCTTTGGGGATCTCTGCTTTCCCAGAGACTCAGCATGTCACGGTGCTCACTCTCGGCAGAAGCTTTTTCTGAAAAGGCAAACTTACGGCTCCTTCTCCCACAAGGAAGGTGCCAGCCCTGAAAACTAATGCAGTTTTTCACTATCCCTCTGCAGCCTATCCACAGGCACAACAGCTTTGGGGATCTCTGCTTTCCCAGAGACTCAGCATGTCACGGTGCTCGCTCTCGGCAGAAGCTTTTTTCTGAAAAGGCAAACTTACGGCTCCTTCTCCCACAGGGAAGGTGCCAGCCCTGAAAACTAATGCAGTTTTTCACTATCCCTCTGCAGCCTATCCACAGGCACAACAGCTTTGGGGATCTCTGCTTTCCCAGAGACTCAGCATGTCACGGTGCTCGCTCTCGGCAGAAGCTTTTTTCTGAAAAGGCAAACTTACGGCTCCTTCTCCCACAGGGAAGGTGCCAGCCCTGAAAACTAATGCAGTTTTTCACTATCCCTCTGCAGCCTATCCACAGGCACAACAGCTTTTGGGATCTCTGCTTTCCCAGAGACTCAGCATGTCACGGTGCTCGCTCTCGGCAGAAGCTTTTTTCTGAAAAGGCAAACTTACGGCTCCTTCTCCCACAGGGAAGGTGCCAGCCCTGAAAACTAATGCAGTTTTTCACTATCCCTCTGCAGCCTATCCACAGGCACAACAGCTTTGGGGATCTCTGCTTTCCCAGAGACTCAGCATGTCACGGTGCTCGATCTCGGCAGAAGCTTTTTTCTGAAAAGGCAAACTTACGGCTCCTTCTCCCACAGGGAAGGTGCCAGCCCTGAAAACTAATGCAGTTTTTCACTATCCCTCTGCAGCCTATCCACAGGCACAACAGCTTTGGGGATCTCTGCTTTCCCAGAGACTCAGCATGTCACGGTGCTCACTCTCGCCAGAGCCTTTTTCTGAAAAGGCAAACTTACGGCTCCTTCTCCCACAGGGAAGGTGCCAGCCCTGAAAACTAATGCAGTTTTTCACTATCCCTCTGCAGCCTATCCACAGGCACAACAGCTTTGGGGATCTCTGCTTTCCCAGAGACTCAGCATGTCACGGTGCTCGCTCTCGGCAGAAGCTTTTTTCTGAAAAGGCAAACTTACGGCTCCTTCTCCCACAGGGAAGGTGCCAGCCCTGAAAACTAATGCAGTTTTTCACTATCCCTCTGCAGCCTATCCACAGGCACAACAGCTTTGGGGATCTCTGCTTTCCCAGAGACTCAGCATGTCACGGTGCTCACTCTCGGCAGAAGCTTTTTCTGAAAAGGCAAACTTACGGCTCCTTCTCCCACAAGGAAGGTGCCAGCCCTGAAAACTAATGCAGTTTTTCACTATCCCTCTGCAGCCTATCCACAGGCACAACAGCTTTGGGGATCTCTGCTTTCCCACAGACTCAGCATGTCACGGTGCTCGCTCTCGGCAGAAGCTTTTTTCTGAAAAGGCAAACTTACGGCTCCTTCTCCCACAGGGAAGGTGCCAGCCCTGAAAACTAATGCAGTTTTTCACTATCCCTCTGCAGCCTATCCACAGGCACAACAGCTTTGGGGATCTCTGCTTTCCCAGAGACTCAGCATGTCACGGTGCTCACTCTCGGCAGAAGCTTTTTCTGAAAAGGCAAACTTACGGCTCCTTCTCCCACAAGGAAGGTGCCAGCCCTGAAAACTAATGCAGTTTTTCACTATCCCTCTGCAGCCTATCCACAGGCACAACAGCTTTGGGGATCTCTGCTTTCCCAGAGACTCAGCATGTCACGGTGCTCGCTCTCGGCAGAAGCTTTTTTCTGAAAAGGCAAACTTACGGCTCCTTCTCCCACAGGGAAGGTGCCAGCCCTGAAAACTAATGCAGTTTTTCACTATCCCTCTGCAGCCTATCCACAGGCACAACAGCTTTGGGGATCTCTGCTTTCCCAGAGACTCAGCATGTCACGGTGCTCGCTCTCGGCAGAAGCTTTTTTCTGAAAAGGCAAACTTACGGCTCCTTCTCCCACAGGGAAGGTGCCAGCCCTGAAAACTAATGCAGTTTTTCACTATCCCTCTGCAGCCTATCCACAGGCACAACAGCTTTGGGGATCTCTGCTTTCCCAGAGACTCAGCATGTCACGGTGCTCACTCTCGGCAGAAGCTTTTTCTGAAAAGGCAAACTTACGGCTCCTTCTCCCACAAGGAAGGTGCCAGCCCTGAAAACTAATGCAGTTTTTCACTATCCCTCTGCAGCCTATCCACAGGCACAACAGCTTTGGGGATCTCTGCTTTCCCAGAGACTCAGCATGTCACGGTGCTCGCTCTCGGCAGAAGCTTTTTTCTGAAAAGGCAAACTTACGGCTCCTTCTCCCACAGGGAAGGTGCCAGCCCTGAAAACTAATGCAGTTTTTCACTATCCCTCTGCAGCCTATCCACAGGCACAACAGCTTTGGGGATCTCTGCTTTCCCAGAGACTCAGCATGTCACGGTGCTCGCTCTCGGCAGAAGCTTTTTTCTGAAAAGGCAAACTTACGGCTCCTTCTCCCACAGGGAAGGTGCCAGCCCTGAAAACTAATGCAGTTTTTCACTATCCCTCTGCAGCCTATCCACAGGCACAACAGCTTTGGGGATCTCTGCTTTCCCAGAGACTCAGCATGTCACGGTGCTCGCTCTCGGCAGAAGCTTTTTTCTGAAAAGGCAAACTTACGGCTCCTTCTCCCACAGGGAAGGTGCCAGCCCTGAAAACTAATGCAGTTTTTCACTATCCCTCTGCAGCCTATCCACAGGCACAACAGCTTTGGGGATCTCTGCTTTCCCAGAGACTCAGCATGTCACGGTGCTCGCTCTCGGCAGAAGCTTTTTTCTGAAAAGGCAAACTTACGGCTCCTTCTCCCACAGGGAAGGTGCCAGCCCTGAAAACTAATGCAGTTTTTCACTATCCCTCTGCAGCCTATCCACAGGCACAACAGCTTTGGGGATCTCTGCTTTCCCAGAGACTCAGCATGTCACGGTGCTCGCTCTCGCCAGAGCCTTTTTCTGAAAAGGCAAACTTACGGCTCCTTCTCCCACAAGGAAGGTGCCAGCCCTGAAAGATCTTGCTGGTATTCACTATCCCTCTGCAGCCTATCCACAGGCACAACAGCTTTTGGGATCTCTGCTTTCCCAGAGACTCAGCATGTCACGGTGCTCGCTCTCGGCAGAAGCTTTTTTCTGAAAAGGCAAACTTACGGCTCCTTCTCCCACAGGGAAGGTGCCAGCCCTGAAAACTAATGCAGTTTTTCACTATCCCTCTGCAGCCTATCCACAGGCACAACAGCTTTGGGGATCTCTGCTTTCCCAGAGACTCAGCATGTCACGGTGCTCGCTCTCGGCAGAAGCTTTTTTCTGAAAAGGCAAACTTACGGCTCCTTCTCCCACAGGGAAGGTGCCAGCCCTGAAAACTAATGCAGTTTTTCACTATCCCTCTGCAGCCTATCCACAGGCACAACAGCTTTGGGGATCTCTGCTTTCCCAGAGACTCAGCATGTCACGGTGCTCGCTCTCGGCAGAAGCTTTTTTCTGAAAAGGCAAACTTACGGCTCCTTCTCCCACAGGGAAGGTGCCAGCCCTGAAAACTAATGCAGTTTTTCACTATCCCTCTGCAGCCTATCCACAGGCACAACAGCTTTGGGGATCTCTGCTTTCCCAGAGACTCAGCATGTCACGGTGCTCGCTCTCGGCAGAAGCTTTTTTCTGAAAAGGCAAACTTACGGCTCCTTCTCCCACAGGGAAGGTGCCAGCCCTGAAAACTAATGCAGTTTTTCACTATCCCTCTGCAGCCTATCCACAGGCACAACAGCTTTTGGGATCTCTGCTTTCCCAGAGACTCAGCATGTCACGGTGCTCGCTCTCGGCAGAAGCTTTTTTCTGAAAAGGCAAACTTACGGCTCCTTCTCCCACAGGGAAGGTGCCAGCCCTGAAAACTAATGCAGTTTTTCACTATCCCTCTACAGCCTATCCACAGGCACAACAGCTTTGGGGATCTCTGCTTTCCCAGAGACTCAGCATGTCACGGTGCTCGCTCTCGGCAGAAGCTTTTTTCTGAAAAGGCAAACTTACGGCTACTTCTCCCACAGGGAAGGTGCCAGCCCTGAAAACTAATGCAGTTTTTCACTATCCCTCTGCAGCCTATCCACAGGCACAACAGCTTTGGGGATCTCTGCTTTCCCAGAGACTCAGCATGTCACGGTGCTCGCTCTCGGCAGAAGCTTTTTTCTGAAAAGGCAAACTTACGGCTCCTTCTCCCACAGGGAAGGTGCCAGCCCTGAAAACTAATGCAGTTTTTCACTATCCCTCTGCAGCCTATCCACAGGCACAACAGCTTTGGGGATCTCTGCTTTCCCAGAGACTCAGCATGTCACGGTGCTCGCTCTCGGCAGAAGCTTTTTTCTGAAAAGGCAAACTTACGGCTCCTACACCCACAGGGAAGGTGCCAGCCCTGAAAACTAAGGCAGTTTTTCACTATCCCTCTGCAGCCTATCCACAGGCACAACAGCTTTTGGGATCTCTGCTTTCCCAGAGACTCAGCATGTCACGGTGCTCGCTCTCGCCAGAGCCTTTTTCTGAAAAGGCAAACTTACGGCTCCTTCTCCCACAAGGAAGGTGCCAGCCCTGAAAGATCTTGCTGGTATTCACTATCCCTCTGCAGCCTATCCACAGGCACAACAGCTTTTGGGATCTCTGCTTTCCCAGAGACTCAGCATGTCACGGTGCTCGCTCTCGGCAGAAGCTTTTTTCTGAAAAGGCAAACTTACGGCTCCTTCTCCCACAGGGAAGGTGCCAGCCCTGAAAACTAATGCAGTTTTTCACTATCCCTCTGCAGCCTATCCACAGGCACAACAGCTTTGGGGATCTCTGCTTTCCCAGAGACTCAGCATGTCACGGTGCTCGCTCTCGGCAGAAGCTTTTTTCTGAAAAGGCAAACTTACGGCTCCTTCTCCCACAGGGAAGGTGCCAGCCCTGAAAACTAATGCAGTTTTTCACTATCCCTCTGCAGCCTATCCACAGGCACAACAGCTTTGGGGATCTCTGCTTTCCCAGAGACTCAGCATGTCACGGTGCTCGCTCTCGGCAGAAGCTTTTTTCTGAAAAGGCAAACTTACGGCTCCTTCTCCCACAGGGAAGGTGCCAGCCCTGAAAACTAATGCAGTTTTTCACTATCCCTCTGCAGCCTATCCACAGGCACAACAGCTTTGGGGATCTCTGCTTTCCCAGAGACTCAGCATGTCACGGTGCTCGCTCTCGGCAGAAGCTTTTTTCTGAAAAGGCAAACTTACGGCTCCTTCTCCCACAGGGAAGGTGCCAGCCCTGAAAACTAATGCAGTTTTTCACTATCCCTCTGCAGCCTATCCACAGGCACAACAGCTTTGGGGATCTCTGCTTTCCCAGAGACTCAGCATGTCACGGTGCTCGCTCTCGGCAGAAGCTTTTTTCTGAAAAGGCAAACTTACGGCTCCTTCTCCCACAGGGAAGGTGCCAGCCCTGAAAACTAATGCAGTTTTTCACTATCCCTCTGCAGCCTATCCACAGGCACAACAGCTTTGGGGATCTCTGCTTTCCCAGAGACTCAGCATGTCACGGTGCTCGCTCTCGGCAGAAGCTTTTTTCTGAAAAGGCAAACTTACGGCTCCTTCTCCCACAGGGAAGGTGCCAGCCCTGAAAACTAATGCAGTTTTTCACTATCCCTCTGCAGCCTATCCACAGGCACAACAGCTTTGGGGATCTCTGCTTTCCCAGAGACTCAGCATGTCACGGTGCTCGCTCTCGGCAGAAGCTTTTTTCTGAAAAGGCAAACTTACGGCTCCTTCTCCCACAGGGAAGGTGCCAGCCCTGAAAACTAATGCAGTTTTTCACTATCCCTCTGCAGCCTATCCACAGGCACAACAGCTTTTGGGATCTCTGCTTTCCCAGAGACTCAGCATGTCACGGTGCTCGCTCTCGGCAGAAGCTTTTTTCTGAAAAGGCAAACTTACGGCTCCTTCTCCCACAGGGAAGGTGCCAGCCCTGAAAACTAATGCAGTTTTTCACTATCCCTCTGCAGCCTATCCACAGGCACAACAGCTTTGGGGATCTCTGCTTTCCCAGAGACTCAGCATGTCACGGTGCTCGCTCTCGGCAGAAGCTTTTTTCTGAAAAGGCAAACTTACGGCTCCTTCTCCCACAGGGAAGGTGCCAGCCCTGAAAACTAATGCAGTTTTTCACTATCCCTCTGCAGCCTATCCACAGGCACAACAGCTTTGGGGATCTGTGCTTTCCCAGAGACTCAGCATGTCACGGTGCTCGCTCTCGGCAGAAGCTTTTTTCTGAAAAGGCAAACTTACGGCTCCTTCTCCCACAGGGAAGGTGCCAGCCCTGAAAACTAATGCAGTTTTTCACTATCCCTCTGCAGCCTATCCACAGGCACAACAGCTTTGGGGATCTCTGCTTTCCCAGAGACTCAGCATGTCACGGTGCTCGCTCTCGGCAGAAGCTTTTTTCTGAAAAGGCAAACTTACGGCTCCTTCTCCCACAGGGAAGGTGCCAGCCCTGAAAACTAATGCAGTTTTTCACTATCCCTCTGCAGCCTATCCACAGGCACAACAGCTTTGGGGATCTCTGCTTTCCCAGAGACTCAGCATGTCACGGTGCTCGCTCTCGGCAGAAGCTTTTTTCTGAAAAGGCAAACTTACGGCTCCTTCTCCCACAGGGAAGGTGCCAGCCCTGAAAACTAATGCAGTTTTTCACTATCCCTCTGCAGCCTATCCACAGGCACAACAGCTTTGGGGATCTGTGCTTTCCCAGAGACTCAGCATGTCACGGTGCTCGCTCTCGGCAGAAGCTTTTTTCTGAAAAGGCAAACTTACGGCTCCTTCTCCCACAGGGAAGGTGCCAGCCCTGAAAACTAATGCAGTTTTTCACTATCCCTCTGCAGCCTATCCACAGGCACAACAGCTTTGGGGATCTCTGCTTTCCCAGAGACTCAGCATGTCACGGTGCTCACTCTCGGCAGAAGCTTTTTCTGAAAAGGCAAACTTACGGCTCCTTCTCCCACAAGGAAGGTGCCAGCCCTGAAAACTAATGCAGTTTTTCACTATCCCTCTGCAGCCTATCCACAGGCACAACAGCTTTGGGGATCTCTGCTTTCCCAGAGACTCAGCATGTCACGGTGCTCGCTCTCGGCAGAAGCTTTTTTCTGAAAAGGCAAACTTACGGCTCCTTCTCCCACAGGGAAGGTGCCAGCCCTGAAAACTAATGCAGTTTTTCACTATCCCTCTGCAGCCTATCCACAGGCACAACAGCTTTGGGGATCTCTGCTTTCCCAGAGACTCAGCATGTCACGGTGCTCGCTCTCGGCAGAAGCTTTTTTCTGAAAAGGCAAACTTACGGCTCCTTCTCCCACAGGGAAGGTGCCAGCCCTGAAAACTAATGCAGTTTTTCACTATCCCTCTGCAGCCTATCCCCAGGCACAACAGCTTTGGGGATCTCTGCTTTCCCACAGACTCAGCATGTCACGGTGCTCACTCTCGCCAGAGCCTTTTTCTGAAAAGGCAAACTTACGGCTCCTTCTCCCACAAGGAAGGTGCCAGCCCTGAAAGATCTTGCTGGTATTCACTATCCCTCTGCAGCCTATCCACAGGCACAACAGCTTTTGGGATCTCTGCTTTCCCAGAGACTCAGCATGTCACGGTGCTCGCTCTCGGCAGAAGCTTTTTTCTGAAAAGGCAAACTTACGGCTCCTTCTCCCACAGGGAAGGTGCCAGCCCTGAAAACTAATGCAGTTTTTCACTATCCCTCTGCAGCCTATCCACAGGCACAACAGCTTTGGGGATCTCTGCTTTCCCAGAGACTCAGCATGTCACGGTGCTCGCTCTCGGCAGAAGCTTTTTTCTGAAAAGGCAAACTTACGGCTCCTTCTCCCACAGGGAAGGTGCCAGCCCTGAAAACTAATGCAGTTTTTCACTATCCCTCTGCAGCCTATCCACAGGCACAACAGCTTTGGGGATCTCTGCTTTCCCAGAGACTCAGCATGTCACGGTGCTCGCTCTCGGCAGAAGCTTTTTTCTGAAAAGGCAAACTTACGGCTCCTTCTCCCACAGGGAAGGTGCCAGCCCTGAAAACTAATGCAGTTTTTCACTATCCCTCTGCAGCCTATCCACAGGCACAACAGCTTTGGGGATCTCTGCTTTCCCAGAGACTCAGCATGTCACGGTGCTCGCTCTCGGCAGAAGCTTTTTTCTGAAAAGGCAAACTTACGGCTCCTTCTCCCACAGGGAAGGTGCCAGCCCTGAAAACTAATGCAGTTTTTCACTATCCCTCTGCAGCCTATCCACAGGCACAACAGCTTTGGGGATCTCTGCTTTCCCAGAGACTCAGCATGTCACGGTGCTCGCTCTCGGCAGAAGCTTTTTTCTGAAAAGGCAAACTTACGGCTCCTTCTCCCACAGGGAAGGTGCCAGCCCTGAAAACTAATGCAGTTTTTCACTATCCCTCTGCAGCCTATCCACAGGCACAACAGCTTTGGGGATCTCTGCTTTCCCAGAGACTCAGCATGTCACGGTGCTCACTCTCGGCAGAAGCTTTTTCTGAAAAGGCAAACTTACGGCTCCTTCTCCCACAAGGAAGGTGCCAGCCCTGAAAACTAATGCAGTTTTTCACTATCCCTCTGCAGCCTATCCACAGGCACAACAGCTTTGGGGATCTCTGCTTTCCCAGAGACTCAGCATGTCACGGTGCTCGCTCTCGGCAGAAGCTTTTTTCTGAAAAGGCAAACTTACGGCTCCTTCTCCCACAGGGAAGGTGCCAGCCCTGAAAACTAATGCAGTTTTTCACTATCCCTCTGCAGCCTATCCACAGGCACAACAGCTTTGGGGATCTCTGCTTTCCCAGAGACTCAGCATGTCACGGTGCTCACTCTCGGCAGAAGCTTTTTCTGAAAAGGCAAACTTACGGCTCCTTCTCCCACAAGGAAGGTGCCAGCCCTGAAAACTAATGCAGTTTTTCACTATCCCTCTGCAGCCTATCCACAGGCACAACAGCTTTGGGGATCTCTGCTTTCCCAGAGACTCAGCATGTCACGGTGCTCGCTCTCGGCAGAAGCTTTTTTCTGAAAAGGCAAACTTACGGCTCCTTCTCCCACAGGGAAGGTGCCAGCCCTGAAAACTAATGCAGTGTTTCACTATCCCTCTGCAGCCTATCCACAGGCACAACAGCTTTGGGGATCTCTGCTTTCCCAGAGACTCAGCATGTCACGGTGCTCGCTCTCGGCAGAAGCTTTTTTCTGAAAAGGCAAACTTACGGCTCCTTCTCCCACAGGGAAGGTGCCAGCCCTGAAAACTAATGCAGTTTTTCACTATCCCTCTGCAGCCTATCCACAGGCACAACAGCTTTGGGGATCTCTGCTTTCCCAGAGACTCAGCATGTCACGGTGCTCGCTCTCGGCAGAAGCTTTTTTCTGAAAAGGCAAACTTACGGCTCCTTCTCCCACAGGGAAGGTGCCAGCCCTGAAAACTAATGCAGTTTTTCACTATCCCTCTGCAGCCTATCCACAGGCACAACAGCTTTGGGGATCTCTGCTTTCCCAGAGACTCAGCATGTCACGGTGCTCACTCTCGCCAGAGCCTTTTTCTGAAAAGGCAAACTTACGGCTCCTTCTCCCACAGGGAAGGTGCCAGCCCTGAAAACTAATGCAGTTTTTCACTATCCCTCTGCAGCCTATCCACAGGCACAACAGCTTTGGGGATCTGTGCTTTCCCAGAGACTCAGCATGTCACGGTGCTCGCTCTCGGCAGAAGCTTTTTTCTGAAAAGGCAAACTTACGGCTCCTTCTCCCACAGGGAAGGTGCCAGCCCTGAAAACTAATGCAGTTTTTCACTATCCCTCTGCAGCCTATCCACAGGCACAACAGCTTTGGGGATCTCTGCTTTCCCAGAGACTCAGCATGTCACGGTGCTCACTCTCGGCAGAAGCTTTTTCTGAAAAGGCAAACTTACGGCTCCTTCTCCCACAAGGAAGGTGCCAGCCCTGAAAACTAATGCAGTTTTTCACTATCCCTCTGCAGCCTATCCACAGGCACAACAGCTTTGGGGATCTCTGCTTTCCCAGAGACTCAGCATGTCACGGTGCTCGCTCTCGGCAGAAGCTTTTTTCTGAAAAGGCAAACTTACGGCTCCTTCTCCCCACAGGGAAGGTGCCAGCCCTGAAAACTAATGCAGTTTTTCACTATCCCTCTGCAGCCTATCCACAGGCACAACAGCTTTGGGGATCTCTGCTTTCCCAGAGACTCAGCATGTCATGGTGCTCGCTCTCGGCAGAAGCTTTTTTCTGAAAAGGCAAACTTACGGCTCCTTCTCCCACAGGGAAGGTGCCAGCCCTGAAAACTAATGCAGTTTTTCACTATCCCTCTGCAGCCTATCCACAGGCACAACAGCTTTGGGGATCTCTGCTTTCCCAGAGACTCAGCATGTCACGGTGCTCGCTCTCGGCAGAAGCTTTTTTCTGAAAAGGCAAACTTACGGCTCCTTCTCCCACAGGGAAGGTGCCAGCCCTGAAAACTAATGCAGTTTTTCACTATCCCTCTGCAGCCTATCCACAGGCACAACAGCTTTGGGGATCTCTGCTTTCCCAGAGACTCAGCATGTCACGGTGCTCGCTCTCGGCAGAAGCTTTTTTCTGAAAAGGCAAACTTACGGCTCCTTCTCCCACAGGGAAGGTGCCAGCCCTGAAAACTAATGCAGTTTTTCACTATCCCTCTGCAGCCTATCCACAGGCACAACAGCTTTGGGGATCTCTGCTTTCCCAGAGACTCAGCATGTCACGGTGCTCGCTCTCGGCAGAAGCTTTTTTCTGAAAAGGCAAACTTACGGCTCCTTCTCCCACAGGGAAGGTGCCAGCCCTGAAAACTAATGCAGTTTTTCACTATCCCTCTGCAGCCTATCCACAGGCACAACAGCTTTGGGGATCTCTGCTTTCCCAGAGACTCAGCATGTCACGGTGCTCACTCTCGGCAGAAGCTTTTTCTGAAAAGGCAAACTTACGGCTCCTTCTCCCACAAGGAAGGTGCCAGCCCTGAAAACTAATGCAGTTTTTCACTATCCCTCTGCAGCCTATCCACAGGCACAACAGCTTTGGGGATCTCTGCTTTCCCAGAGACTCAGCATGTCACGGTGCTCGCTCTCGGCAGAAGCTTTTTTCTGAAAAGGCAAACTTACGGCTCCTTCTCCCACAGGGAAGGTGCCAGCCCTGAAAACTAATGCAGTTTTTCACTATCCCTCTGCAGCCTATCCACAGGCACAACAGCTTTGGGGATCTCTGCTTTCCCAGAGACTCAGCATGTCACGGTGCTCACTCTCGGCAGAAGCTTTTTCTGAAAAGGCAAACTTACGGCTCCTTCTCCCACAAGGAAGGTGCCAGCCCTGAAAACTAATGCAGTTTTTCACTATCCCTCTGCAGCCTATCCACAGGCACAACAGCTTTGGGGATCTCTGCTTTCCCAGAGACTCAGCATGTCACGGTGCTCGCTCTCGGCAGAAGCTTTTTTCTGAAAAGGCAAACTTACGGCTCCTTCTCCCACAGGGAAGGTGCCAGCCCTG